>NC_029781.3:72760826-72762330 GCF_000817695.3 Arachis duranensis
TCTTCCTTGCCTTTGTTGCTCCTCTCTCATGATTCTTTGATCTTCTCTAATTTCATGGAGGAGGACAGAATGTTCTTGGTGCTCCACCCTTAGTTGTCCCATGTTGGAACTCAATTCTCCTAGGGAGGTATTGATTTGCTCTCAATAGTTTTGTGGAGGAAAGAGCATCCCTTGAGATGAATATCTCCATCTCCCATGGCTCGGAGGTGGAAGCTTTTGCCTTCCCTTTCCTCTTCCTAGAGGTTTCTCCGGCCTTAGGTGCCATAAATGATTATAGAGAAACAAAAAGCAACGCTTTTACCACACCAAACTTAGAAGGTTTGCTCGTTCTCGAGCAAAAGAAGAAAGAAGAGAGAGAGTGGTGGGGTAGGTGGGGATCCTATGGGGTCCACAGATCCTGAGGTGGCAAGGATAATTCATCCCTGCACCAAGTGGTGAGCAAAAATGCTCCTTCTGCCAATCCTGGCGTTAAACGCCGGGCTGGTGCCCATTTTTGGCGTTTAACGCCAGCTTGGTGCCCATTCCTGGCGTTTAACGCCAGTCTGGTGCCCCTTTCTGGCGTTAAACGCCCAGAATGGTGCCAGACTGGGCGTTAAACGCCCATCTGCTAGCCTTACTGGCGTTTAAACGCCAGCAAGATCTTCCTCCAGGGTGTGCTGTTTTTCTTTCTGGTTTTGCTTTTTCAATTGATTTTGTGACTTCTCATGATCATCAACCTACAGAAAACATAAAATAACAAAGGAAAATAATAAATATAACATTGGGTTGCCTCCCAACAAGCGCTTCTTTAATGTCAGTAGCTTGACAGTGGGCTCTCATGGAGCCTCACAGATACTCAGAGCCATGTTGGGACCTCCCAACACCAAACTTAGAGTTTGAATGTGGGGGTTCAACTCCAAACTTAGAATTTGGTAGTGGCCTCTCAACACCAAACTTAGAGTTTGAATGTGGGGGCTCTGTTTGACTCTGTTTTGGAAGAAGCTCTTCATGCTTCCTTTCTATGGTTACAGAAGGAGAACCTTGAGTCTTATAGTTTGCACTGTCTGTAAGCCACAGAGCTTCCTGAATAGCAAATAATTGCTCATCCAGAAAGGTTTCAGAGATCTCAGTAGAAGGGAGGGACGCCCCAGCTACTGGTTCTATTCGGGACAGATGATCAGCTACTTGGTTCTCTGTCCCTTTTCTGTCTCTTATTTCTATATCAAACTCTTGCAGAAGCAACACCCATCTTATAAGCCTAGGTTTTGAATCCTGCTTTGTGAGTGAGTACTTAAGAGCAGCATGGTCAGTGTACACAATCACCTTTGATCCCACTAGATAGGATCTAAACTTGTCAATGGCATAGACCACTGCAAGTAACTCTTTTTCTGTGGTTGTGTAATTCTTCTGTGCATCATTTAGAACACCGCTGGCATAATAAATGACGTGCAGAAGCTTATTATGCCTCTGTCCCAACACTGCACCAATGGCATGGTCACTGGCATCACACATTAGTTCGAATGGC
>NC_029781.3:72762494-72762885 GCF_000817695.3 Arachis duranensis
GCAATTTTTGAAAAATCCTTTATAAACCTTCTGTAGAATCCTGCATGCCCCAGAAAGCTTCTGATTGCCTTAACATTGGTAAGTGGTGGTAATTTTTCAATTACTTCAACTTTAGCTTGATCCACCTCTATTCCCTTGTTTGAAATTTTATGCCCAAGGACAATCCCTTCAGTCACCATAAAGTGACATTTTTCCCAGTTTAAAACTAGGTTGGTCTCTTGGCATCTTTTCAGAACAAGTGCTAGATGGTTAAGACAGGAGCTAAATGAGTCTCCAAATACTGAAAAGTCATCCATGAAGACTTCCAGAAATTTCTCTACCATATTGAGAAGATAGAGAGCATGCACCTCTGAAATGTTTCAGGTGCATTGCACAGACCAAAAGGCATCCT
>NC_029781.3:72762980-72763658 GCF_000817695.3 Arachis duranensis
GTGGACAGGGCTCACCCAGGGGCTATCTGAAATAGGATAAATAATTCCAGCCTCTAGTAACTTAGTGACCTCTTTCTGCACTACCTCCTTCATGGTTGGATTTAGCCGCCTTTGTGGTTGAACCACTGGCTTAGCATCATCCTCCAATAGGATCTTGTGCATGCATCTTGCTGGGCTAATGCCCTTAAGATCACTTATGGACCACCCAAGAGCTGTCTTGTGTGTCCTTAGCCCTTGAATTAGTGCTTCCTCTTCCTGTGGATTTAAAGCAGAGCTTATGATCACTGGAAAAGTATCACCTTCTCCCAGAAATGCATATTTCAGGGATGGTGGTAGTGGCTTAAGCTCTGGTTTAGGAGGCTTATCTTCTTCCTGAGGAATTTTCAGAATTTCTTTTATTTCCTTTAGTTCCTCCAGATCAGGCTGAACATCTTTAAAGATGTCATCTAGCTCTGATTCAAGACTTTTAGTCATATTGACCTCCTCCACCAAAGAATCAATAATATCAGTGCTCATGCAGTCATTTGATGTGTCTGGATGCTGCATAGCTTTGACAACATTCAACTTGAACTCATCCTCATTGACTCTCAGGGGTAATTCCCCTTTTTGGACATCAATGAGGGTCCGTCCAGTTGCTAGGAAAGGTCTTCCTAGAATGAGAGTTGCACTCTTGTGCTT
>NC_029781.3:72766682-72770640 GCF_000817695.3 Arachis duranensis
TAGTAACCTAGGGTATACAGAAATGAGTAAATGACGTAAAAATCCACTTCTGGGTCCACTTGGTGTGTGCTTGGGCTGAGTATTGAAGCTTTCACGTACATAGGCTCTTCTTGGAGTTAAACTCCAGCTTTGGTGCCAGTTTGGGTGTTTAACTCCAAGTTTTATGCCAGTTCCAATGTTAAACGCTGGAATTTCTGAGGCTGTTTTGCCACGCCGGTTTGGGCCATCAAATCTCGGGCAAAGTATGGACTATTATACATTGTTGGAAAGCCCAGGATGTCTACTTTCCAACGCCGTTGAGAGCGTGCCAATTGGGTTTCTGCAGCTCCAAAAAATCCACTTCGAGTGCAGGGAGGTCAGAATCCAACAGCATCTGCAGTCCTTTTCAGTCTCTGAATCAGATTTTTGCTCAGAACCCTCAATTTCAGCCAGAAAATACCTGAAATCACAGAAAAACACACAAACTCATAGTAAAGTCCAGAAAAGTGAATTTTAACTAAAAACTAATAAAAATATACTAAAAACTAACTAGATCATACTAAAAACATACTAAAAACAATGCCAAAAAGTGTATAAATTATCCGCTCATCAGGCACCTCATTAAAAAACCTTTTCAGGAAGAGTGTACCTTATCCTAAGATCTTTATTACCTCTAACTGTAGTATCTTCTTAGATTGCAGGCGTACCATGACCTGGGAAGCTCTCGCCCTTCGATTTCGGATAGTCTGTAGTAGCCCTTTCCAAGTACTTTTGTGATTCGGTAGGGTCCTCTCCAGTTTGCTGCCAGCTTTCCTTCTCCAGGTCGAGTTGTTCCGATATCATTTCGGATTAGGATGAGGTCGTTCTCGAAAAAACCTCGTGGTACTACCTTTTGATTGTATCTTGAAGCCATTCGACATTTTAATGCCTCTTCTCTGATCCGAACTCTTTCTCGAATTTCTGGAAGTAGGTCGAGTTCTTCCCTTTGAAGTTAGGAATTGGCCTGTTCACTATAATGGATCACTCTGGGCAACCCTTCTTCGACCTCTACTGGGATCATTGTCTCCATCTCGTAAGCTAATCTGAAAGGGGATTCCTTTATGGTGGAATGTGGCGTTGTTCGATATGCCCATAGGATATGTGGGAGCTGCCCAGGCTCCCTTTGCATCCTGTAATCTTCATTTTAGCCCGGCCAATATGACTTTGTTGGCAGCTTCTGCTTGTCCATTGGCCTGAGGGTGTTCTACGGGCGTAAATTGGTATTTTATGTTCAAATCGGCCACCAATTTTCTGAAGCCCGTATCTGTAAATTGAGTACCGTTGTCTGTGGTAATGGAGTATGGAATCCCAAACCTTGTGACAATGTTTCTATATAAGAGTTTTCGACTTCTTTGAGCGGTGGCGTGAGCTAGGGGTTCTGCCTCGATCCACTTTGTGAAATAGTCTATCCCTACTATGAGGAATTTGACTTGTCCCGTTCCCTGAGGGAAAGGTCCGAGAAGGTCGAGTCCCCATTTTGCAAATGGCCAAGGTGAAATTACACTGATGAGTTCCTCTGGCGGAGCGATGTGGAAGTTGGCATGTTTTTGACATGGTGGACATGTCTTTACGAATTCTGTGGCTTCTTTTTGTAGAATTGGCCAATAAAATCCTGCCCGGAGTACTTTTTGGCGAGTGCCTGTGCCCCGAGATGATTGCCACAGATGCCACTGTGTACTTCTTCTAAAAACTTCCTTTGTGTTGGAAGTCGGCACACATTTTAATAATGGTATTAGGATCCCTCTTTTGTATAGAGTATTATTTATGATAGTGTAGTATTGTGCCTCATGTTTTAACCTCTTTGCCTCCTTTTCATCTGCGGGGAGCATTTCTGTTTTGAGGTAGTTAATTATGGGAGTCATCCATCCTTGATCCTGACCTGTTATGGCTAGGACTTTTTCTTCTTCCGTGATTGACGGATTCTGCAGCGTTTCTTGGATGAGGCTTCTATTGTTACCCCCTGGTTTGGTGCTGGCTAGTTTTGAGAGTGCATCAGCTCAGGCATTCTGTTCTCGGGGTATGTGACGGACCTCATATTCCCCGAGTTGTCCGAGTTGTTCCTTAGTTTTGTCCAGGTACTTTTTCATGGTGGGATCTTTGGCTTGGTAGCTCCCTGCTATTTGTGAAGTGACTACCTATGAGTCGCTGAAGATGATGAGCTTTTGAGCTCCAACCTCCTTAGCCAGCTTCAAACCAGCCAGTAGTGCCTCATACTCGGCTTGGTTGTTTGAGGCAGGGAACCCGAATTTGAGGGAAAGTTCAATTTAAGTTCCCTAGTCGCTTTCTATGATGGCGCCTACGCCGCTTCCAGTTTTGTTTGACGACCCGTCCATATAAAGATTCCATTCTGTAGGAATTTTCGGAGTGTCTGTAAATTCTACAATGAAGTCGGCTAGATATTGCGATTTGATGGCTGTCCGAGCTTCATATTGAAGATTGAATTCGGACAACTCGACTACCCATTGCAAAATTCTACCTGCTAAGTCCATTTTCTGTAAAATCCCTTTTATGGGTTGGTTGGTCCGAACCTTAATGATGTGAGCTTGGAAATATGGACGAAGCCGTCGAGAGGTTAGTATGAGAGCATAGGCAAATTTTTCTATTTTTTGGTAGTTCAGCTTGGATCCTTGTAATGCTTTGCTGATGAAGTATACAGGTTGTTGCCCATTGTCGTCTTCTCGGATTAATGCTGAGGCTACTGCCCGACTTTCTACTACGAGATAATGCTTTGCTGATAAAGTATATGGGTTGTTGTCTGCTGTTGTCTTCTCGGACCAGTGCTGAAGCTATTGCCCAATTTCCCACCGCGAGGTACAACATGAGTGGTTCCCCTTCCTGTGGCTGACTTAGTATAGGTGGCCGTCCCAGGAATCTTTTGAAGTCTTGGAAGGGGAGAGATCTTATTGCTGATCCAGCTAGAAATCTGGACAAGGCTGCCAACCTTCCATTGAGTTGTTGTACTTCCTTGACACAAGTCGGGCTCTTCATGTCGAGTATGGCCCGACATTTATCCAGATTTGCCTCGATTCCTCTTTATGTGAGCATAAAACCCAAGAACTCGCCAGCTTCTACTATGAAGGAGAATTTTGCAGGATTAAGTCGCATGCCATGCTGATGAGTGGATAATTTGTACGCTTTTTGGCATTGTTTTTAGTATGTTTTTAGTATGATCTAGTTAGTTTTTAGTATAGTTTTATTAGTTTTTAGTTAAAATTCACTTTTCTAGGCTTTACTATGAGTTTGTGTGTTTTTCTGTGATTTTAGGTATTTTCTGGCTGAAATTGAGGGACCTGAGCAAAAATCTGATTCAGAGACCAAAAAGGACTGCAGATGCTGTTGGATTCTGACCTCCCTGCACTCAAAGCGGATTTTCTGGAGCTACAGAATCCCAATTGGCTCGCTCTCAACGGCGTTGGAAAGTAGACATCCTGGGCTTTCCAGCAATATATGATAGTCTATACTTTGCTCAAGATTTGATGGCCCAAACCGGCATTCAAAGTCACCCTCAGAAATTCCAGCGTTAAACGCCGGAACTGGCACCAAAATGGGAGTTAAACGCCCAAACTGGCACAAAAGCTGGCGTTTAACTCCAAGAAGAGTCTCTACACGAAAATGCTTCAATGCTCAGCCCAAGCACACACCAAGTGGATCCGGAAGTGGATTTTTATGTCATTTACTCATATATGTACACCCTAGGCTACTAGTTCTCTATATATAGGACCTTTTACTATTGTATTATCATCTTTGGATTATTTTAGATCCTTTGATCATCTTTGGACACCTAGTTCTTAGATCATTGGGAGGCTGGCCATTCGGCCATGCCTAGACCTTGTTCTTATGTATTTTCAACGGTGGAGTTTCTACACACCATAGATTAAGGTGTGGAGCTCTGCTGTACCTCGAGTATTAATACAATTACTATTGTTCTTCTATTCAATTC
>NC_029781.3:72771819-72771982 GCF_000817695.3 Arachis duranensis
ATACAAACTGCTAAGTTTGGTGTCTTGCATGCATTGTTATTTGATTTCAGTTGCATTTTGATTATTCCTTATTATTAAAAAACCCAAAAATATTTTTAATTTGTGTCTTTTCAAGTCAATAATACAGAGAATTGAAGATTCAGAACATACTGCAGAGGAATTG
>NC_029781.3:72772223-72773634 GCF_000817695.3 Arachis duranensis
TTTCAGGTTTTCAAAGTTTTTCAAAATCAAATCTTTTTCAAATCATATCTTTTCAATCATATGTTTTCAAAATCAATTTCTCTCCATTTTCAAAAATACTTGCTATCAATTAATGATTTGATTCAACAATTCAAGTATGTTGCCTTTTCTGTTGAGAAAGGTTTAATTTTTGAATCATATCTTTTCTTGATAGCCAAGTCATTAATTTTCAAAATCAAATCTTTTTAAAATGTTTTTCAAATCATATCTTCTCAATCTCATCCTTTTTTTTAAAATCAATCATATCTTCTTAACCACATCTTTTTCAAAATAGCTTTCAATCAAATCTTTTTGATTTCTGATTTCAAATTCTTTTTCAAAAATCACTTGATTTCTTTTCCACTTTTATTTTCGAAAATCAATTAATGTTTTTCAAAATGTTTTCAAAATCCTTTACTTGATTTTTGAAAATTGCTTCCCTTCTTCTCACATCCTTTTATTTATGGACTAACAACATTCCTTAATGAAAAATTCGAACTCCATCTTCTTTGATAAGTTCGAATTTTTTACTTCTGCCTTCTGTTTTTCTTTTCCTCTGACACCTCAAGGAATCTCTATACTGTGACATAGAGGATTCCATATTTCCTTGCTCTCTTCTCTTTCATGTGAGCATGAGCAAAGACAAAAGCATTCTTGTTGAGGCTGATCCTGAACCTGAAAGGACCTTGAAGCGAAAGCTAAGAGAAGCTAAGGCACAACTCTCTGTAGAGGATGTAATACCCGGTCTAACCGAAATTAATTAAATAATGAGTTAAGTAGGAGCGAATATGGTTGGAAGATTCGGCGATTGGAATTTGATGATTTAAATATGATTTTTGGATTCAGTGAATTTTTCCGAGTCGGAAGACATAGTTTTCTGCGTAAAAGCGCGCAGTGGAATTTTGACCGGCAGTACCAGCTGAGACCTGTCTGGTACTGCAGCTGAGAAAATTGATTATGAGTAAATAGGATTAAGAAATGAGGAATTATGATTAGGGAAGGTAGAAATATTTAAGGTGCGATTTGGAGCGCTAATCTTAAAGGTTTTGGCCCAAAATTGGGCCAACGGACAAAAATAAGTGAACTGGGCCTAAGTGGGCCCAAGACCCAACATATATAAACATTAGTTATGAGCATTTCAGCTCATTTTGCCCTAAAGAAGGTGTGTGGGGCGCTGAATTGAGAAGAGAGAAGAGAAGAGAGAAAACCTAACTCTCTTTGATCTTCAAACCACCATAACTTGAGCTACGGAGCTCCGATTGACGAGCCGTTTACGGCCACGCGTCGCTCTTCTCATCCTCTACATTTCTATCTAAGTTTTGTGGTGAGTATTCCATTCATCTCTGCCCAGTTTTCGAAATTCCCTACTGTTACACGTTTTTGGGAAGTTAGT
>NC_029781.3:72777253-72778926 GCF_000817695.3 Arachis duranensis
TATATATATATATGTGTGTGTGTGTGTGTGTGTGTGGTGTCTAGTTGTGATCTGTGACTAACGTTGCTATAGGAGCTTGACTTATGATAATACGACATGTGTTGGGCTTAAGTGGGTCCAAAATCTAACATATATAAACATTAGTTATGAGCATTTCAGCTCATTCACCTTAAAAATGAGGAAAGAGGCTCTGAATTGAGAAGAGAGAAGAGAAGAGAGAAAACCTAACTCTCTTTGATCTTCAAACCACCATAACTTGAGCTCCGGAGCTCCGATTGACGAGCCGTTTGCGGCCACGCGTCGCTCTTCTCATCCTCTACAATTCTATCTAAGTTTTGTGGTGAGTATTCTATTCATCTCTTCCCAGTTTTCGAAATTACCTATGTTTATATATTAAAAATCCACCTGAGAGTCGTACCACCGTAATATCATTGACTTATGACTCGAGCATAAGGATTTGAATATTAGGGTGTTACATTATGGTATCAGAGCAGTTTGTCCTCGTGAGCCTGAGGGATGGAACTGCTTATGCTTCAATGCATACTTTGAGTCGGTGCCTGTGCTAGTTAGGGTATCTAACTGATACATCTAGCATAAAGTCCATGAGTTTACCTTTGGAACCTTGAAGCACTATACTTCCGATATTGAGACTGATCAACTTGATATCGATTGTTTGGTGTGTATAGGAACCAGATGGCGCCTCGTGGACCCGGTCGGGGACGTGAGAGAGATCGTACTAGCACGCAAGAACCAGAAGTCGACCCGAATAACCCGGTAAACCATATGGCGGTGTTAGAGGATATGGCTGCTGCTATGCAAGCCACTGCGGAGGCTCTTGGGCAACAAATAAATCATAATGGCAATGGCAGAAGGGAAGCTCGGGGCCCGATGACACTGGCAACGTTCTTAAAGGTTAACACACCTAAGTTCAAGGGAACCACCAATCCGACTGAAGCTGATACTTGGTTTCAGGCCATGGAGCGAGCATTGCAAGCGCAGTTGGTGCCTGAAGAGCAGCGTGTTGAATTTGCTACCTATCTGCTCATGGGGGAAGCATCGCATTGGTGGCAAGGGGCTCGACGTCTCCTGCAACAGGGGGATGATCCTATCACTTGGGATGCCTTCCAGGTGGAATTCTATAAGAAGTACTTTCCAAATTCCGCCAGGACAGCCAAGGAATTGGAGTTACTACAGTTGAAGCAAGGTGCTATGTCTGTATCTTAGTATACAGACAAATTTGAGGAGCTATTCAGGTTTTCCCGCATGTGTCAGGGAGCTCCGGAAGACTTCGAGGAATGGAAATGCGTTAAGTATGAAGGAGGGCTTCGGAGCGACATCTTAAGTTCAGTGGGACCAATGGAGATCCGAACTTTTTCAGAGTTAGTGAATAAGAGCAGAATTACTGAAGAGTGTGTGAAAAGGAGGGTTGCAGAGGAAGGAAGTCATAGAGAGCACAACCAAGAATTCGCACCAAGGGGTCGAGAGTTTAAGGAGAGAGGATACATACAACACTTTCCCCAAGGACGGAATAACTTTGCGACGAGTGAGGAGTCCCAAAGGAATGGTAAGGGAAAACGAACAGTGACTTCTTCTGATGTTTTGAGCTGTCAAAGATGTGGAAGTGATCACCCAAATAGGCCGTGCCGATTGGGGTTAGGCGTATGTTACAAGTG
>NC_029781.3:72780104-72781977 GCF_000817695.3 Arachis duranensis
GGAGACTTTGAGGAATGGAAGTGTATTAAGTATGAGGGAGGACTTCGAAGTGAAATCCTGAGCTCCGTTGGACCGATGGAGATTAGGGTCTTCTCCGAACTTGTGAACAAGAGCCGTATTGCTGAAGAATGTGTGAGGAAGGCTGTTGAGGCGAAGAATGACCGTCGGGAGTCCCACCGCAGGGAGCACAATCAAGAATACCCAACAAGGGGTCAAGAGTTTAAGAGAAGAGGATACCCACAACGTTTTCCTCAAAGGCGAAATGACCTTGCGACGAGTGAGGAGTCCCAAAGGAACGGTAAGGGAAAACGGGTAGCGGCTACTTCTGATGTTTTGAGCTGTCAGAGATGTGGAAGTCATCGTCCAAATAGGCCGTGCCGATTGGGGTCAGGCGTATGTTACAAGTGCGGGTTACCAGGACATGTATCAAGAAATTGCCAACAAGGAGAGATTTAGGATGCGGGCCGATTGCGGCAGTAAGATTGAGGTAATTGCAATAATCAAGCTTAAATGGCAGTGTGTGACTTTATAATACCGCCTGTACAATAAAAATTGGGAATGTCGAGCTTAATATTAGACTGAGAAGCAAACCGGATGGTCTGAGTAAGGAATTGCCTTAATACAAATGGATAAATGCCTCTGATGTAAATGATTTTCTGTTAAGAATGATGTGTTGTGTTTGTTATATAGTTGGTTAATTTCTGGATTTTTGGTGAAACGGATTGAACCCGTGACTTTTAGTTCCTTTGATTTAAATAGATAAGGGATGGTCCTAAATAATGGATTTGGAAACGTTGATTTGAATTGTCGGTCAAGTTAAATTGTGGCTGTGAGCCTTGATGGTTCTGAAACGGATGAGAAAATTATCAACGATGCGTAACCGGATTTAGATGAGGATTGAGTGCAAGTTGTCGTGTTCAAGAGATGAGTGCTATAATGTTTGATCATGGTGACCTTGGATTTAAATCAAGATTTGTAATGATCGGTTTCAGAGGAATAGTTTGGAAACCTTTAAAGTGCAATGCTGATGCAGTGCTGAGATTGGTTTGAGGAAACCCGTGACGGGTGGTAAACTCCAATTTTTAGGGAGGTGCTGTTGAATTTCTTTTTCCCAAGAATTTGAAGGAGTGTTGGTTATATTTTTTAAAATGATTTTTGATCTGGGTGACTTCAACAAAAGAGATATGTCTCGAAAGCTTTTATAGATTAGTAAAAGAAAGCGGATTCTTAAGATAGTAAAAGAAAGTGGATTCTTAAGAGTTTGTCAGCTTGTTAGTCCAAACTCATTGAATTCTAAGAACGAAGAAAGCTTTGATTGATTATAGTGATGTGGGATGATGGCTATGATTAACGAAGATGGCAATATTATTGATGACATGATTTGAGATTTAATAGGGTGTGGGTTGATGAGACGATAAAAGTAAGGAACGAGGCTGTTGGTCGGTGTTGAACGAATGACCGAGACCCTTGGAGATAGAAAAATCAGAGCGCGGTAGTGGAAGCGCGCATAGTAAAAGGACATTGGAACTGTTATGTGTTGAATATAAAGGCAGACTACGCTCGCGTACTCGTAGTGATGGATGGAATTTTCGAGGGCGAAAATTTCTGTTAGGGGGGTAAAATGTAATACCCGGTCTAACCGAAATTAATTAAATAATGAGTTAAGTAGGAGCGAATATGGTTGGAAGATTTGGCGATTGGAATTTGATGATTTAAATATGATTTTTGGATTCAGTGAATTTTTTCGAGTCGGAAGACATAGTTTTCTGCGTAAAAGCGCGCAGTAGAATTTTGACCGGCAGTACCAGCTGAGACCTGTCTGGTACTGCAGCTGAGAAAATTGATTATGAGTAAATAAGATTAAGAAATGAGG
>NC_029781.3:72782613-72783716 GCF_000817695.3 Arachis duranensis
AATGAGTATTGATTTGTGGTTTATGCTTTTAAATTGTGAAATTGGGCCGGATGCCGTGAATTTTGGGCTGGAGGCCGAGAAGAGGTAAGGAAGGTAAGTTGATGTGTGCATTGTATGATGACACAAGTGATTGGATGAATTTCAGATAATGAATATGCGAATGATTGGGTTGATTGTTGAATAATAAGATTTGATGAGTTGAAGTGTGGAATTTGGTAATTTTGGGTGAAATTATGTAGATGAGGTATGTTTGGTTTTGGTTGAGATATATTATGTGGTCATATATGTAATTACGATTATTGATGCCTTGAGGATATGATGATGCATGAGAGATATGTATGTTGTGATATATGCTTGAGGAATAATTAAGGTTGATTTGTGGGTGAAACCACGTGATAGTGAGTATGATATTGATTATGTATAATGATGACCGATTGGAAATAGTATTGTTAGAAATTGGGATGGGGAAGGATGTATGACATGTTAATGTGTTGTAATTTCGCCATTTGTTGAAATGGATAAAAATGGTCATATGGCGGTTCTGTGAATCGTGGTAAAGTATTAATGTATGAGTTGAGGAGGCTTGATGTTGATTTTGGTATATTTTGATTGATTTCAAAAAGGGTTAAAATTGGCATGTTTTGGTTGATTTTGAAAAGAGTTGAAAATGACTTGTTTTGAAAATGGCACTCTGTGGTTTTGTATGAAAAATATGGTTTTTGGGCATACTTTGACAGGACATAACTTGGACTACGGATCTCTGTTTTGTGCCAAATCTATTTAGAAATGAAATTGGATCCGGGATGTCCATGTCGTTCAAAAAACGGGTGAAAAACGATTTAAAATGAGAGAGTTATGTCCGTCGGAAGATTGGGGGTTGAATCTGTAAATTCTGCAGCTTTTAACTTAGAAAATTTTTAGCAGAATGACCCTCCACGCGTAGGCGCACTTGGCGCATACGCGTCGTTCTTCGAGAAGGCACCATCCACGCGTGCGCGTGCACGTCGAAGCGCTGCACCCATTGCCCAGCCATTTTCCCGAGAGTTGTGCCAGAGTTGTGCCAGTCTTGTGCCTGGGGCGCAAGTGTACCCACGCGTACGCGT
>NC_029781.3:72785293-72786082 GCF_000817695.3 Arachis duranensis
CAGATGCCTATTTATGGATTAGTGAGAATCTAGGCTGGATACTTGGTGAAAAGGAGTTTAGGATGCTTAGTGAGTTTTTATTGCAGTGCATTGTATTTATTTGGCACTTTTACCGTACTGGGAACCCATGGGCCCGGGGTTCTCATTCCGTATATATCTCTTGTTTTTCAGATACAGGTCCAGGTGCTCAGAAGTGAGCTGTGGTTCGTCTGAGAGCCGGCGAAGATCTTTATTTTCTCTACTTTGCGTTTTGCTTAGAATCTCTCCACCTTTGTTTTGAAGATATTATATTATGTGTTGAACTCTTTTGGAACTTGCCTATTGAGGCTCTTATGTTTCCTTTGGGAGAGATTAGGATGTACTGTTGTCAACTACTTTCATACTGTACCCTAGCCGGCCTAAACTTCGCGGGTCGCGACTAGTGGCTATTTACTTATGTTATATATATCTATCTAACTAGTGGCTATTACTTATGTTATATATATCTATCTGTTATCTATCTCTTAATCTCCTTTATGCCTTGTCCGTATATCGCTTTCGGCTTCACAGTTTAACTTTTCGTTGTCGAAACGTGAGTGTTACGTCTTCGCGATTTTATTTCCACTCTTTTCAGGCTTCTCGATTAATACTCCTTTCGAAATTACCTATGTTTATATATTAAAAATCCACCTGAGAGTCGTACCACCGTAATATCATTGACTTATGACTCGAGCATAAGGATTTGATTATTAGGGTGTTACAGAGGACCTAACCGAATTCTTCAAAGAAGAAGAACACATGGCAGCCGAG
>NC_029781.3:72788455-72789427 GCF_000817695.3 Arachis duranensis
GTTTGGTGTTGAACCCCCACATTCAAACTCTAAGTTTGGTGTTGGGAGGTTCCAACATAGCTCTGAGCATTTCTGAGGCTCCATGAGAGTCCTCTGTCAAGCTAATGACATTAAAGAAGCGCTTGTTGGGAGGCAACCCAATGTTATATATTATCTATTCTCTTTTGTTATTTTATATTTTTTGTAGGTTGATGATCATGAGAAGTCACAAAATCAATAAAAAAAAGCAAAAACAGAATGAAAAACAGAAAGAAAAACAGCACACCCTGGAGGAGAGCATACTGGCGTTTAAACGCCAGTAAGGCTAGCTGTTGGGCGTTTAACGCCCAGTCTGGCACCATTCTGGGCGTTTAACGCCAGAAAGGGGCACCAGACTGGCGTTAAACGCCAGAAAAGGGCACCAGACTGACGTTAAACGCCAGAAAAGGGCAAGAAGCTGGTGTTAAACGCCAGAAATGGGCACCAGCCCGGCGTTTAACGCCAGAATTGGCTAAAAACGCAATTTTGCTTGCCATTTGGTGCAGGGATAACTTTTCCTTGACACCTCAAGATCTGTGGACCCCACAGGATCCCCACCTACCCCACGACTCTCTCTCTTCTTTACCCATTCACCAATCACCTCAACACCTCTTCCCCAAAAACCCTTCACCTATCAAATCCCATCTTTCTCTTCACCACTCACATCCATCCCTCATAAAACCCCACCTACCTCACCCCTCAAATTCAAACCACTTTCCCTCCCAAACCCTCCCATACATGACCGAACCAAGCCCCTCCCCACTCCTATATAAACCCATCTTCACTCCTTCATCTTCACACAACCTAAACACTACTTCTCCCCCTTTTGGCCGAACACAAAGCCATTCCCTTCTTTCTCATTTCTTCTTCTTCTACTCTCTTCTTTCTTCTTTTGCTTGAGGACGAGCAAACCTTTTAAGTTTGGTGTGGTAAAAGCATTGCTTTTTGTTTTTC
>NC_029781.3:72791345-72792131 GCF_000817695.3 Arachis duranensis
TAGTTAGTTTTTAGTATATTTTTATTAGTTTTTAGTTAAAATTCACTTTTCTGGACTTTACTATGAGTTTGTGTGTTTTTCTGTGATTTCAGGTATTTTCTGGCTGAAATTGAGGGACCTGAGCAAAAATCTGATTCAGAGACCAAAAAGGACTGCAGATGCTGTTGGATTCTGACCTCCCTCCACTCAAAGCGGATTTTCTGGAGCTACAGAAGCCCAATTGGCGCGCTCTCAACGGCGTTGGAAAGTAGACATCCTGGGCTTTCCAACAATATATGATAGTCTATACTTTGCCTAAGATTTGATGGCCCAAACCGGCGTTCAAAGTCACCTTCAGAAATTCCAGCGTTAAACGCTGGAACTGGCACCAAAATGGGAGTTAAACGCCCAAACTGGCACAAAAGCTGGCGTTTAACTACAAGAAGAGTCTCTACACGAAAATGCTTCAATGCTCAGCCCAAGCACACACCAAGTGGACCCGGAAGTGGATTTTTATGTCATTTACTCATATCTGTACACCCTAGGTTACTAGTTTTCTATAAGTAGGACCTTTTACTATTGTATTAAAAAAGACTTTGGTAGCTATCTTCATTTTATGCTATCTTAGATCTTTGGGAGGCTGGCCATTCGGCCATGCCTAGACCTTATGCTTATGTATTTTCAACGGTGGAGTTTCTACACACCATAGATTAAGGTGTGGAGCTCTGCTGTACCTCGAGTATTAATGCAATTACTATTGTTCTTCCATTCAATTCTGCTTGTTCTTGTTCTAAGATATCACTTGTT
>NC_029781.3:72792397-72809874 GCF_000817695.3 Arachis duranensis
CACTGACAACGGTTGAAACCCTTGCTTAAGCTTGCCATGGAAAGGAGTAAGAAGGATTGGATGAAGACAGTAGGAAAGCAGAGAGACGGAAGAGGCCAAGCATCTTCATACGCTTATCTGAAATTCCTACCAATGAATTACATAAGTATCTTTATCTTTATCTTTATTGTTTTATTCGCATATCACCATACCCATTTGAGTTTGCCTGACTGAGATTTACAAGGTGACCATAGCTTGCTTCATACCAACAATCTCTGTGGGATCGACCCTTACTCGCGTAAGGTTTATTACTTGGACGACCCAGTACACTTGCTGGTTAGTTGTGCGAAGTTGTGTTTATGCCATGGTATTGAACACCAAGTTTTTGGTTTCATCACCGGGGATTAATTGAGTTGTGAAAAGTATTGATCACAATTTCGTGCACCACATGCCTTCTTATAGTGTCGAATACTTGGGTGAGGTTGGACAGCAGTGTCTTTTCACTTTGTGTCTTTATTAACATGTCGTCCATATATAGTTCCATGATTTTTCTGATGTGATCTGTGAAGATCTTATTCATTAATCTCTGATAGGTAGCTCCTGCATTTTTTAGTCCAAAAGGCATGACGATGTAGCAGTAGTTTGCTTTTGGGGTTAAGAACGAGATTTTTTCTTGGTCGGGTGGATACATCGGGATTTGATTGTATCCCGAATATGCGTCCATAAACGAGAGGTATTTATATCCGAAGGAGGCATCTACCAGAACGTCGATATTTGGGAGTGGATAAGGATCTTTTGGGCAGGCTTTATTGAGATTAGTGTAGTCGGTGCACATCTGCCACTTCCTATTCGATTTTTTCACCAAGACAACGTTGGCTAGCCATAGTGGGTACGTGACTTCTCTTATGAATCCTACCTTCAGTAGGGCTTGTACCTACTCTTCTACAGCTTGGGATCGTTCTGGCCCGAGCTTTCTATGTTTCTGTTGTACTGGCCGAGATCCTGGGTAGACTGCTAGCTTGTGGCACATTAACTTGGGGTCTATGCCTGGCATGTCTGCAGCCTTCCATGCAAAGAGGTCGACGTTATCTCGCAAGAACTGTACAAGTGATTCTTTTATGTCTTCTTTTAGGATTGTATCGATATTGGTTGTTTGGTTTGGGATATCTCTGATCTGGACTTTTTTTACTTTACCTTCGGGTTGTGGGCAGAGTTCTTCCCGCCTCTGAGCTCCACCGAGTTTGATGGTGTGGAATTCTTCTCTTCTGCCTCTGAGGTTTAAACTTTTGTTGTAGCAGCGGCGTGCCGTCTTCTAGTCTACTTTTATTGTAGCTATTCCTTCTGCAGTTGAGAACTTCATGCATATATGTGGAGTCGAGACCACTGCGCCGAGCTTATTCAACGTTATCCGACCTATTAAGGCATTGTAGGATGAGCTTACATCGACCACAATGTAGTCTATTTTGAGTGTTCTTGACTGGTTTCCTTTTCCAAAGGTCGTGTGTAGTGAGACATATCCAAGTGGTTAAACTGGGATGTCTCTCGGTCCAAATAGGCTGTTCAGATATGCTCTGAGTTCTTTTTCTTCTAGGACGAGTTTCTCGAAGGCATTTTTGAATAATATGTCGGCGGAGCTTCCTTGGTCTATCACTGTGCGGTGGAGATTTGCGTTTGCCAATACGATAGTGATGACCATAAGATCGTCATGTCCTAGGATGATGCCAGATGCGTCCTCTTTTGTAAAAGTAATTGTGGGGATGTCGGGTGTTTCCTCTCTTCCCTCAACATGATATACTTCTTTGAGATATCTTTTGCGAGATGATTTGGAGATCCCACCTCCCGTAAATCCTCCGTGTATCATGTGGACGTGTCTCTCGGGTGTACGGGGTGGTCGTTCTGCCTCTCCAACATCTTCATCCCTTCTTCTTTTTCTAGGATTGTCTGCTCAGCTCGCCAAATACCGATCTAATTTTCCTTCTCTTACCAGTTTTTCTATGATATTTTTTAAGTCGAAACATTTGTTGGTGGAATGTCCGTAGATTCAATGATATTCACAATATTCTTCCCAGTTTCCTCCTCCTTTTTTGCTTTTGAGTGGTCGAGCCGGAGGTATCTTTTCAGTATGGCATACTTCTCTGTAGACATCCACAAGGGATACCCGAAGAGGGGTATAATTGTGGTATTTTTTTATCTTTTCCCCATGTCGATCTTCTTTTTCCTTGGATTCTTTGTTCTTATCTCGGGAGGAGTGGGAGAATCTGGCTTTTGAGGTCTCTCCTAGTCGAGCGTTTTTCTCCATGTTGATATACTTCTCTGCTCGTTCTTGTACCTCATTTAGAGATGTGGGATACTTTTTCGATATGGATTGGCTAAAAGGCCCTTCTCGTAGGCCATTGATGAGGCCCATGATGGCCACTTCCGTGGGCAGACTTTGTATGTCTAGACATGCCTTGTTGAATCTTTCCATGTAGCTGTGGAGACTTTCCCGATCTCCTTGTTTGATTCCTAATAGACTTGGGGCGTGCTTGGTTTTGTCTTTCTGGATAGAGAATCTGACTAGAAACTTCTTGGCTAGGTCGTCGAAGTTTGAGATGGACCTGGGGGGTAGATTGTCAAACCATTTAATCGTCGTTTTTGTTAAGGTAGTCGGGAAGGCTTTGTAGCGGACTACATCTGAGGCATCAGTGAGGTACATTCGACTTTTGAAATTACTGAGGTGATGGCTGGGATCTGCCGTGCCATCATATAAGGCCATATCCGGGAGTTTAAAGTTTTTCGGGATTTTGGTCTTCATGATCTCCTTGGTAAATGGATCTTGGTCCTTGCGGGAGCTGTCCTCGTGGGTGGATCGAGTCACTTTGGCTTTGAGATCGGATTTGAGTTTTAGGAGTTTGTCCTCCAATTCCCGGCATCGCCTTATCTCCCTTTGTAGGTCCTTCCCAGCTTCTCGCTGATGTTGGGCTTCTTTCTCAAGTTATTTTAAACGATCTTAAAGCGTCTCAAGGGCTCCCAGGTTTGGTGAATTTTTGTCTCCGTTAGGTTGTGGGGTGTCCTTTTGTGTAGTGTCCGCGTTTTTGTGCGGCGTTCTGTCTTCTAGACCCAAATCGTGGTCATTGTCATGGTCGTCCGCCATCATGATGGGATGACTTTCAGGTTCACCGGTAACAGCGCCAATGTTCCGAGGGTTACCTGAAACTGCAGGTCAATCTCGGATGAGATCTTCTGTACTGGTCGGAGCTGTTGGGTCCGACTGGTTGGACTTGGTGGTGGTGCTGATCCTTCGTCACCGGAGGGTGGTGGTACCTGCAAGGGACTCCAATGCTTAAGTTAGCAAGGGTATTAAGCAGGTTTTTAGTAGAATTAGAGTATGAGTTATACCTGGGTGCTCTAGTGTATTTATAATGGTGTAGAGTGACCTTTTCGGATAAGATAAGTTAGTTATCTTATCTTATTTTTATCTTATCTTTCGTGGGAACTGACCTCATCTCTATAGGCTTGGGCTACCTTTGGATTTGGGTTGTGTTCCTCTGTTTGGGCCCTTTATTGGTCTTTCCTGGTGGTTTGGCCGAGCTCTTCGAGAAGAGGTCGGGTAGTTTGACCTGAAGAGGTCGGTCGTCTCGTTGCTAATCATCCCGGGTCAGACAGCTTGACCCAGGGTATGAACACCTACAATATTACCTTGTTAGCTACTTTAGCTAAGCCATTAGTTTTGGAATGTTCCACAGAAGAAAATTAATGAGTGATATTAAAATTCTTTATCAATAAAATTACCTACCATTGTCAGTTATAGTAAATTGAGATATACCAAACTTGCATAATATATTTTTCCATACAAAGGAAATCATCTTCTCTGAGGTGATTTTAGCTAGAGGTATAACTTCTATCTATTTAGTAAAATAGTCTAAAGCAACAATTAGAAATTTTACCTAACCTGGTGCTTGTGGAAAAGGAACAAGGATGTCTAGCCCTCACTTACTAAAGGGCTACTTACCTCAGACGTGTATAACTGCTTGGCAAGATTGTGGATGATTGATGAGTGTCATTGATAGTGGTCATAGTATTTTACCTTCGACATGCAGTCTTGTTTTAGGGTTGGCCAATAGTATCCTACACTGAAAATTTTTGATGTAAGGCTTCTACCTCCTATATGTGTGTCGCATATGCCTTTGTGGACCTCATTCATGGCAAGCTTAGCGTCAGCTTTGTTTGGGCACTTTAGTAGTGGCACTGTTTAACTGGATTCTGTATAAGCACTTTGTATTATACTCGATTATTATTGGCATTGAAGGTGAAATCTAGGGATTGTTCTATCATCATTCCTTTGCTATCTTTGAGTAATACCCCTTGCTCTGGAATCTTGCATATTTGAAGTTCCATTGACGTATAATGTCCTTAAAGTCAGCTAGGCTTGAAATTTTAGGAAAGATTAGGCTTGATATTGGATATCGTATTCTGAGAGTTGAATTGACTCTTTGATTAATCTTTTGGCGAGTTTTGCTCTTGTTAGAATTTGCCTTAATGGATACTTTATTCGGACTATGATATTATGACTTTGGAAGTAATGTCTCAGATGTCTGATGGTTGTTATAAGTTCTAGGACTTGTTTTTCTAACTTCAGGTATCTGAGTTTGGTGTTTTGGAATGATTTAGTTACAAAATAGTTTGGTTGTTGCACCTTATCCGTTTTTGTGATTAGGATAGAACTAACAGCATAGTCAGTAACAGATAAATAAAGATAATGAGGTTTACCACTTTCTGGGTTTTGGAGTATTGAGAGTGAGGATATTATGGATTTGATATTGGTAAAGGCTTGTTCGCAGGCTTTCTGAGGTACAAATCATGATAGGGTTGTCAACCGACCTGTCAGTTGTTGGACTTCCTTGATTGATTGAGGACTTCTTATTTCTAATATTGCTTTGCATTTTTTTGGGATGGCTTTTATACCTTAGCATGTTAACATAAAGCCTAAGAACTTTCCTCCATGTACCCCAAAAGCACATTTTTCTAAGTTTAGTTTCATGTTGTAGAGTCTGAATTATTAAAAAATATATATAAGGTCGTTTGTGTGGCTACTCCTAGACTTAGTCTTTGCCACCATATTGTTCACATATACCTGAATATTCCATCCAATATGGTTGGCAAAGATCTTATCCATGAGTCTTTCATATGTAGCACTTGCGTTTTTAAGCCCAAAAGGCATAACTTTATAAAAGAAATTGCCATAGTCAGTAATACAAATGGTCCTAATCAACTGAATACATTTGTATTTGGTTTTAACTACAATAATTGTCCATAAAACTTAAATACTGAAAACTAGATGGACTTTTGATGACACGTCATCTTAAATAGTTTTAGGGTTCTTTTTCATTTGTTTTCTTAGGTTTTCTTATATTTTTAATTAAATTTCTTATGTTTTCTAGTGGATTTTCATAACTAATCAAATATTTGGAGTTGTATTAGTATTATTGTATTTTTTGGGTATTTTTATCTCAAAATAATCAAGGATTAAAGTCTTTTTAACACAAAAACACAAAGCCGGTTCAAGGATGGTCCAACAAGGCCCCAAGAGCATAAGAATTGGATGCCCAATCTTCAGCATGAATGCCCAGCAGCCCACATACATGCCCGACGGCCCATTTCATAAGCCCGACATCCTTTCCAATTAAACACACAAGCCTGACGTCTCTCATCATAAGCCCAACGTCCCTTTTCCATTTGTAACACACAATCCCAGCATGCCTCCTACAAACCTGGTGTTCATCAAGCCCTGGAGGTGCAAACTGGGCCTACCCCACATTTATGAATGTAAGCCCGACGTGCCTCAAGCCTCAACTTCTAGGATTCAATACTTCAATACTTGACAGGGCCCAAATTTAGTTATCAAATCATTAGAAGTCTAAAATAACATATGAAAATTGAAGATTCAAGATTCAAAAAGATTAGTTATCATTAATTCCTTCTAGAAATATAAAAGATTTGGTTGTTAGGATTCATTTCTAGATTAGATTTGAATTATTATTTTGATTTGAATTTGAAGAAGGTAGTTAGCTATCTTATCTTTCCAAAAGATAAAGATATGATTATGGTTAGTTTTGAATTTAAATTATAGAACTTAGGTTATAAATAAGTGAACCTTGTTCACAAAGAAGGCATCCTTGGATCCGGATCATATACCTCTCTCATCATTAGGATTAGTCTCTTCTTTATCATGAGTCACTAAACCTCCTCATTGAAGGTTAAAAGCTCTGTTTGGTTTAAGGATTAATAATGCAAGTATTTTCTTTATTTCAATTCATGCTTCTTTAATTTTTCAAGATTGAGTTTTTTTCTTCATCAACAAGGGTTAGAACAATAGGGAAATATTCTATGTCTATCTTGGATTTTGATTTTATATTTGGAAAAATTAATTTCGGAATTAGTTTAAAACTCATCTCACAATCTTCACTTTGCCAGATCTAGTTCGAATACATGGCATATAATTCGGCTAGTGATAGTTCTTGAAGGTTATGCGGCTTAAAATCGAAATTATTCTTCACCTTTTCTCTCGATTAGTTGACCAAGGGATTGACGATTAATTGGGTTTAGAGAAATTAAATCACCAAGGGATTGGAGTTTAGTTATAAATGATTTATAATGAAAAGATTTTTGCAAGAATTAAATAAAAAAGTATAACCATTGTTCTTCCAAGAATCAAACATCTTTGATGCTTTCAACATTCTCATCCCAAGTAGCAAAAATCATGTCTTTAATCGTAGCAACGGACGATTCTACATTCCTGCAAGTGTTGTGCGTGTATGTTTCTACTTGCGTCCCTGATGAAACTTAGAAACATGGAATCATCGCGGAAGATTGTGGGATCATGAAATCATCTTCGTCTCCACTGCGTTAGAAGCGAGACAATTCAGAAGATGAATAGCAGCGGGTTCGAGAGGACCCGCTTGGCCCAACCCAGATCTAACCAGAAAACTCTTCGATTTCTACAATGCATTAGTTCAATCTTTCCAATTTTAGTTTTAATTTGAAATAACATAACCTCCCTGTCACTTTCCTAGACTCCTACTCTTCCTGACTGGCTAACTCCCACTTCCCTAACCTATCGCATTCCAATTCTGCAATTTTATAGTTTTTATTTTGGGATTCTGCACTTCTGTGGTCCTACCATTGTTAACTTCTCGACGACAAGTTAGCATCTGCAACTCTGCTGTGTGCATGTAAGGTCCTCGACTCCTTGTCATGCTTTTTGATTACTTGTTTTGTCTAATACTCTAATACACATATTTTCAATTTTATAGTAAATGCATAATTAATTGATTTTAGTTTCTTAATTTCTTTACCATAATTATATTCAACAAATTAGCAAATAAATTATAGTTGGTTCGTTGCCAATATGGTATGATACACTTACAAATATTGGAAATTTGGGAATTGGGATTAAGACATTACGTGCATATGCTTTTTACTTGTTATTATTATTCACAATTCACAAAGAAAGAAGAATATATATTTCAATTGCTACTGGATAAAGCCTAAATATTTACATTACATAATAATATAGTTAATTATATATTTGTTTACATACTTTACTTATGAATGTTTGATACTTTATTTTAAGTATTAACTATATGCTCTATTTAATTTTAATACTTCAATTTAACTGTTATTGGATATGAATAAGAATTGTGATATCAATATTATTTGCTCTTTATTTTTAATTATGAAAAACACTTTTACTAATATCACTTTGTGGATATGTGAAAAGGATTGTAGGTTTGAAGTTGCTGCTTCTCAAAGTTACTAAATCCAATGAAGTATCTCAAGTTCTCAACTTTCAAATTTAAAGATTCTGAGGTAAGCTTCTCAAATAATTAAAATAGAATTTAAACTTGCTACTACAAATCAAATAAGTAATATAATCTACTCTCAATTGTAAACTTGCTGACATCAAATTGGAGTTTATTATACCAACTATATTATTAGATAGTAGATAATAGAATATAAAATTATTGATTAAAATAAAGATCACTTATGTTATTATTTAGATAATAGTGGCATGTATGTTTATTTGTTCAATTGACTAGCATTAGTAGATACATTTGCTTTTGTATATAAGTTTGTTTTAGAAGAAAATTTATAATTCCATCTTGTTAAAGGTTGTTATTTATTTAATAAAATTAGTGACACTATCCAACATTCATATAAGCCTTTGTGTAGTAATATTTAGCATATTTAGCTCTCGTGTTGTAATTGGTAATTATTTGCTCCAATTGATGTGTTTGAGAGTATGGGTAGAAATTTATGTTACAATGGACATGTTCATACTTTTGGTAATGTTCAATATGATTTTATTTTCTCTTTGATACTAGCTAGCTAGGCACGGATGAAACAAATATTTTGGAATTTATGTTCATGATCTGTTCAACATGTGAATTTGTTTTATTATTGATAGTAATATACTAATATTTAAATATTCTCACTTGATAATACATTCATTGGTTTATTGTATATAAAGTTGTTCAAATTTTATTAATGTACTGTATTATTAGTTTATTACTACTATATTTGGGGTTTTAAGCCCCTCCTTCATAAAAAAAAATTACTAATGTATTCTCACTTCAGAAACCATAGTCTAATCTTAACGGATTAATTTGTTTACTTCTATTTATTTAGGTTTAAAATGACTTCAAATGCGAATAATAGTGGAAAATTTATTAATGTACTGTATTATTAGTTTATTACTACTATATTTAGGGCTTTAAGCCCCCTCATTCATAAAAAAATTACTACTATATTCTCACTTCAAAAACCATAGTTTAGTCTTAAGGGATTAATTATTTACTTCTATTTATTTAGGTTTAAAATGGCTTCAAATGCAAATAATGGTGAAAATAATACTGGGACTGAAACTATTGGTAGTGGTACATTCGAGAAGATTGCTAAAAATACTCTAGGAAATAGAAGTGACAAATCTTGGAAGCATGGATTTCTATTGATTGATATGCCAAGAAAATAAAATGCAAGTATTGTGATAAGGTGGTGACAGGAGGAGTGTATAGGTTGAAACATCTTTTGGTTGGAACAAAAAAAGATATTGAAATTTGTATAGGTGTTTTTAATGAGGTTAAAAAGGAGATGTTTGATATTGTTGTTGCTTTGCAAAAAAATTTAGTTAAGACAAGAGACTTTGAGAAAAAGATACAAAGTAAGGATGAAGGAGTAGAAGAAGAAGGGGATGCTTTAGTTGGTGATAAGAGGAAGGGAAAAGAAATAGAAACGCCGGCAAATCTCTTTAAGAAAAGGGGTGTGAGCACTCAAACAACAATAAACTCTAATTTTAAGAAGGGTCTAAGGGAAGAGGCATGTGGTGAAATTGTTTCGTTCATCTACAATAATGCAATTCCCTTTAATGTTGCAAGGTCTGAAGAATATCATAGCATGTTTGAGAAGGTTGCCTGCCATGATTAGGATTCAAGCCATCCTCTTATGATGAGATAAGAGGAAAATTATTGAAGAAGAAGGTAGAGTCAACCTGTAACACCCTAACTACTAAAGCTCACGCTTCCGGCTGCGCAACTTTAATAGCTCGGACATTACGACGACACTTATACTATTTAATACTAAAATATGAGCCTGTTTGAAACTTTAAACCGCAAATACCGTTCCCAAAAATGCTTTCGTTCGATAACGTACATCCATAGAAACCATACAACTTACAAAAACTCATAAAGAGTACATCCATATATATATACATACATATATATAAATAATATTACAGACATTAACCAATACAATTCCTACCCCTCTTACAGAATATATCAAGATAAAGGCGAGGGTACAATAATTAATAATCTAAAGTAATACAGATCAAGATAAGGGCGAGGGTACAAAAATAATAATCTAAAGCAATACAGAGCATCTCAATAACACATAATTAAACTCTTCATAACTTCTGCGCCCAAATCCTGAAAGGGGAAAAATGGTGAGAACATCATCCTTGAAAGGGTTCTCAGTAGAGGGTTTTTGGGAATTACTGTAATAGGATACATGAAGATAAACCGTACCAGTGATTAATAACCATCTTATGCCTCTTTTCAAAAACAACAGTTTACAATGAAAGTAAAGTCAGAAATCTTTTCTGAAAGAGGGACTGTTCAATTCTCAAAACATCAAAGCATTTCAAAAAGGTTTATCTATACTGAACCAAAATAACCTTTCATATCTTATTCCAAACCAGAACCACGAAATCGAAATCAACCATCGGTCCATCTCATTCAACCACGGCCCTAGGCCCAAACAATCCAACCACAACCAATCCACCACAATCCAACAGAGTTCCAGATGCAAACACAAGTAGGAAGATGCAAACACAAACAAACAGTTATTGCAAGTAGAACAATTAGCAGTTAATCACATAGGCAAACCAAGTACAATATGCATACCCAAACAATGTCACATAGATGCATATGATGCATGCCTGTCCCTAGTGGCTGATGATATCATCTGTCGGTTATAGAGCCAACCCGACAAGTCCTGGTCGCTAACCATTGGACTGTCCCTCTGTCATGCATCCCTAAACTCGAGTTATACTCGTTATAAACTTGATCATAAACATGATCCATATCCATCACCCTCACTGGTGAATATTTCGGGGGCGAGCTCATCCAGGACTTTCACAGTGCCCGGCCACACTTACGACATAGGGTCAACAGAGTATCAAGTCTCAACCTGGAGCACATGGTGGCTAGCCACTGCTACTACCCAGGGAAACCCGTATCTCAGATAGTGGAAGTGCAACATTCACATTTATCAATGATTCAGCATAAACATGCATTCAATCTCATCCATGGATCACCATCCATCTCAGCCATCCGGCTCACGGTTCATTCCAGAACCAATACTCAAAGTAAGTTCCCCTTTTAAAAACAATGCCACTCTCGGCATTCTCTTTCCAAAACTTCCAAAACCATGGCAAGTTAAGGATTTATTTCAAAGCATTTCAAATCACCCATCCAACAATGGGATTTTATAAAAAAAGTTTCTCGGCAGAGTCCCAAGTCTTTAGGGAAGGTCAACCTATATCAATTCCTTAAAATTCATTGAAACTCTTAAAATCATAGATTTCTCGGTTCAAGTAAATAAAACTGAATTTACTATAAAACCGGCCATACTAAATCACAAGTTCCAACCCGGTCCAAAAATCAACTCCTTTGAAACGGAACCGGTTCATTTGAATCAAACCACTTTCAAGTTTCTTTTTAGAACCCATTTTTCTAACTCTTCCAAAATGCCTCAAACTTGATTAATCAATCAAAAGTCTAGATTCCTTTGAAATCACTAAAAACTCCCTTTTATATTAAAATCAATATTAGAGCATCATTCTTTCCTTCAGTGATTCAACGGTAAAAATAGTTCAGTTCTAAATAAGCCGAACTCAACGTATATGGTTCATTAAATAAATTAAGCTTGAAAACATGAATATCCTCTTAATAAATCAAATAATACAATTTCTCAAATCTAACCCTTTTTAAATAACTTTTCAAACAAGACTAGGATTTTGCAGAAATTTCGGCAGCACCTCCCCTAAAACTTGGACTTTTGCCACCCGGTTCGGGTCCCAACTAAACCATTTCTCATTCCTTTTCAACAGCTCAAAACCAGAAATCAATTTAAAGCAAGCTAAATCCAACAATCGCCTCAGTGGCGTATCTCAAGGATACCATTTCAAATCAACTCAATATCAATCGATATAACTCATTTCCAAAGCTTTAAAGAAGCGGTTCAATAACAAATCATTTGTCCAAAACCAAATCAATTAAAATGAACCAGGCTAAATTCAAAGGTACATTCGACTTTTCAAATCATCAAAATAATTTACTCAAATCAAATCGGTCCTCAACGGATTAAACTCAGATTCAAATCTTTAAAGAATCAACTTCAAACATTACATTTCACAAAGCCGCACAACAATTCAGCCCCATCAACATCCATAATCATTCGAGTCAATCAAATGATATATAAGGCAGATACAATCACTAAATACACAATATCTCACATCAGTATCCATATGTAATAATTCCAATACATAAAACATAGTTTTTGGAAAGCGCCCCTACCTCAAAACGCAATTTCCATAACTCAACATCTCACGGAGTTCTTTCCACCTCAACTCGAAATCACCGGCAACCAAAACCTCAGCTCCCAGCCACTTTTGTAATAACCATAGCAACACTAATCGCAACATATAATAATCAGGACTCGACCCCACGTTAGCAAAACTCATTTATTAACCAAACACAATCGAAAACTAACGCGAGGCCTTTCGAAACATAATTTCTTACCGGAATAACAACACGAAGCAGCTGCGGATTCGAACCGGCCCCGGCACAGCTCCGGCGGCGGCCAGAAGCTTTGGTGGATCAACGGCAAAATTTTCCGGCGACAGCAGCAAGGTCTCAAGCGGCAGAAACTCTGCCTGGAGCTTCAGCGGTGATCCCGAAAGTCACAGAGTCGTCCCCGGTGATCAGAATCACAGCGGTGGTTTCTGGTGGAGGTAACTCACGACGAAATCCAAATGACACAGGCTCCAGTAGCGGTTCCCAGCGGCAGCAGCGACGGTCCTTGGGTGGTGACGCGCGCGACGGAACGCACAGCCTCCCTCTCACGTCTCATCAGCCTCCCTCTCATGTCTCATTTCTCTGTGCGTGCGATTTCAGTGACGGCGCACAGCCCCTGCCGAGCTCCGGTTGCCATCTGAGGAACGCTTCCATTCCCATTCTCTTGCAGCAGATCTGGCCGGCGCGACTCTACCAACGGCACCCAGAAGCATGAGGCTGACAGCGGCGCTCATGACGGGCTTCACCGCGAGGAGCAACTGCAACAACTCAAACCGCGAAGATGATAGTAGCAACGGTGGCATTTCTCGGCGACCCATCATCTGCGGCGGCGCTGGGCAGAGACGGCGACGAGCTTGGTCGACGACGGTAGCACGAATAGCAGAGGCGGCACGACCAGGATGGCTCCATGGTGCTGCAGCTCAGGGACGGTGACTCGCGACACTCCCTTTCCCTCCATGGTTTGACGATGGCGCGACGGCGGCGGTGAGGTCCAGCACGCCGGCGCGGTCTTGGTGGCGAACTGAACGGCGGCGCCAAGCCCTTTCCCTCTCCTTCCCTTCTTCTGGCTCGATCCCCCTTTCTTGATTCTGTTTCCTTCCTCCATGGAACAAGAAAAGGAAATCGTGGGTACTGCTATAGGCTTCAAGTTCGGTGAACTTGCTGAAGGTGAAAGGGAAGACAGGGTAGGGTTAAGGGGAAAAACTATGTGTTGAGGGAGGTGAGGCTGCGGCTGCTAGGGTGAAGGGAATTAGGGTTTCATTTTTTCAAAAATTAGGGTTAGGGACATTTTAGTAATTTCAAATGAAATTGGAAAAAAATATAGTAATTGAAACTCAATGTAAATCCAACACTAATTGTACATTGAAAATACTATTTGTTCATCAATTTCATAAATTATTTTCAATAAAATGTCCAAATCTAAAAATTAGAAATAATATACTTAATTTCTTCATTTTCCAAAATAGCAGTAATAATATTTAAAATATTACTCATTTAATCAAAATCATGTAAAATCCATATTATTTCATAACTATCAACCTTATACTTTAGATATAGAAAATAATCCAATAATTATAAAATTGGATAATAATTATAACTTATCTCAAATCCAATAAATCAAAACTTGCCTTAATTATCTTTAATAAAATAATTTCTAAAATTAAGGCTATAATTAACTATATGATTTGAGACTTGATCATAAAAAGACTTTTCAAAGGTTTTGGGTCTTACATTCTACCCACCTTATAAAAATTTTCGCCCTCGAAAATTGATACAAATTGAAAGAAATTTCATAACAGTTCACCCTTGAACACATTTAAGGAAGAAGCAAAATATCTCATCATATAAACATATATACGATTTTCAAATACTTTGATGGTTGTATACATAAAGATACAAAGGTAGGAATATGGTTGCAAAGCAAACATTACAAGATAGGCTCAATGCAAAAGTTAACATGGGTCAATCATGTGATAGAAGGGCAAAGCATTAAAGGCTATAAAACAGGATGGAGTTAAAACGACGTGCTTAACCTCCGCACACTAATCTCATATCAACCTCAAGGTTTCAACTTTCCAACTCCATCAAGCACTTTACAAACCCCAAATTCGATCACAAGCCTGCAACCACAAACCCGTTCGCAAGGAACAAAACGCCCACAACTCATACGTTGCACACCTACCGCTTCAACTTCCGTATACACATCACGTCTTAAAGAACTAACGTATCGCGTTACTACGTCTACAAATCGCACGTGATATCAAAACAATTCTCGAGTCTACTCAGAAGGATACAAGATTTAAAAAGGAGAGTCAAAAGTCAAGGATAATACTCAAAGATTTGGGAGAATGTATTCAATTCCAAATAAACAAGGACACTCAAGCAATGAAGTTTGCTAGACTCAATTCAATCGACAACTTCAAGATAACCCTTGGATCAAGGAAATTCATTAGGATCAATAGGAAGGAGAATCAGCGCATTAGTTTGAAACAATTTCAAGATGACTCGAAGAAATAAGAGGTTACAGAAAAGAATATCTCAGACCCAAGCCAAGCTCACAGAACTCAAGAGCATAATCACTATACTTTCGAATACATTGTTCTTAAAAGAATCAAAACTTATAAAAATATCACTTCGCAGTCTGAAAGAGAAGTTAAACAACAAACATCCTTCAAGAGAGTAGCAAAAGCATAAACGTGGCTTTACTTCGATACGATTTCATGTTGAAGTAGATTATGTAGAGTTCCAAAAACAAAATGCACACAACTTTGGCTAAGAGCTAAAATATTTCCTCAAATATTTTAGAAAGATAATTAGATGCACAACTTAACCAAAAGCAGTTCATAAAACTCGAAAGAAGAATCAAATGCTTGTTCAAAAATCATCAAAGTCCATATTCAAACAAGCGTGTATAACCTTTATAGCGAGACTGAAAGAGGAAGTTAAACTCTTTTTAGAAAAGAAACTCCAAAGTAAAAATTTGTTTACAATTTGGTAAATGAAATAAGTGATGCGTTACACACGAATCGGTTTCCACTAAACAAGGAAACTTTTCAAAACCTCATTTAAAATAGCGCATGCCAACTTTGAAATTAACTTCGTCAAAATCGAACAATGGTTTCACTCTCAATCATGCAACAGAAAATAAATTTCGTTTAGAATTTCTTCAAAGAGGATTTAAAACTTCTTTAAAAGTTCAAAACAAGACTCCAAAAGTGTTCTTGAAATCACCATCTCAGAAGAACATTCAAGAAGTTTAAGATGTACTAAAAGAAGTCAAGCCATGCAAAAAAAAAGGATTTTAAACCAAGATAGCTCAAACAAGATCCAACGGAAAACAAAAGTCATAGAAAAAGACAACTCAATCATTAGCAATTTCTCAAAATTAAATCTTTGACTAAAAACTTTTGTAAAGATAATGAGAGGATATATAAATGATGCACTATTTTGAAATGAATCAAACTAACTCACATAAGAATGAGATTCACAAGATTGGAAAAACCAAGTTCAATGGTAATGTTCACAAATTGTAAAAGATTAGTTAAAAATAAGGTCAAGTATGATATTCCTATAGATGGAAGGTTTAGTAGAGAATTTAGTCCGTTCATAGGAAGAAAGCTATGAGTCCAACACTCTCAAAAGAACGACAATGGCATAAATCATATAGCATGCTAAATCAAACTCAATTCAAAATAAGTTAAGTAAAGCTTATCAAATGAGACTCAACTGGGATAAAAGTGAAAAAGCTTTCCTTTCCAAAATTTTGAAAAATATCCAAATACCTAAGAAAATAAAGATGTGCGTTGGAACCATAGTAAAATTACTAGAAAGTCAAATTGTATCTTAAAGTAAATGTAGTTCCACAAACCAGTAAAAGCACAGGCGATGTATTAGAAATAAACAATCATTAAACTGTATGAGAAATCTTCAAGTTCCACATGTGTAGATAGGTATATATCAAATCAACAGCAACTTTTGTGAAAATTTCAAAATTAGCCGTAATCACTGTCAAATAAGAGGAAAACTGAATCAACAAGATCTTTAAGAATGAATTCGGAACCCGGAGTTAAAAGTCACAGCACGTCAAGACAAGTTCAAAACTATATCAAGGAATCTTGGAATCAGGAAGGACTCAAACAGAGAAAGACAGATGCAACAAGGGTCTTAAACAAGCATATGCACTTTAAGATCAAACAAGGATGCATATGAATAAAGAAATAGAGTTGAAGTATCAAACTACTTTTCAAGAGGACTAGCAAACAAGAACTTCAAGTTAGGATACGAAAGAACAGGTCAACTCGAACAAAATTCAAGACACACAACTGAATAGCCTCGAGAAATAGTTTCTAACGTTCCCAAAACCCGCGATTCGCTTTACTCGAAACTTGTATTTCATCTATGATAACCCATTAGTGCTTTCACATACACAAGTCACTAGTATTAAGCCGGCCAAACTTAATATTAGGAGTTATGCAATGCGAGACTAACAGCGTTAAATCAATAGATCGTCATGTGCATAAAGCTCTAATTCTCATCATTCGACAAGACCTATTACATGACAAACACTCAGAGCATGCAATCGAAGCATAGTCAGTCCATTCCTCAGGCTCTACAGGAAGAACTGCTCTGATACCATAATGTAACACCCTAACTACCAAAGCTCACGCTTCCGGCTGCGCGACTCTGATAGCTCGGACATTACGACGACTCTTATACTATTTATTATTAAAATATGAGCCTGTTTGAAACTTTAAACCGCAAATACCGTTCCCAAAAATACTTTCGTTCGATAACGTACATCAAAGAAACCATACAACTTACAAAAACTCATAAAGAGTACATCCATATATATACATACATATATATAAATAATATTACAGACATTAACCAATACAATCCCTATCCCTCTTATAGAATATATCAAGATAAAGGCGAGGGTACAATAATTAATAGTCCAAAGCAATACAGAACATCACAACAATAACTAAATAAATTCTTCGTAACTTCTGCGCCCATATCCTGAAAGGGGAAAAATGTAAGGGGTGAGAACATCATCCTCGAAAGGGTTCTCAGTAGAGGGTTTTTGGAAATTACTGTAATAGGATACGTGAAGGTAACCGCACCAGTGATTAATAACCGTCTTATGCCTCTTTTCAAAAACAACAGTTTCCAATAAAAGCAAAGTCAGAAATCTTTTCTAAAAGAGGGACCGTTCAATTCTCAAAAACTCAAAAGTCTTTCAAAACGGTTATCTATGCTGAAACAAAATAGCCTTTCATATTTTATTCCAAACCAGAAACACAAAACTGAAATCAACCATCGGTTCATCTCATTCCAACCACGGCCCTAGGCCCAAACAATCCAACCACAACCAATCCACCACAATCC
>NC_029781.3:72811161-72819499 GCF_000817695.3 Arachis duranensis
ACGTATAAGGTTCATCAAATAAATTAAGCTTGAAAACATAAATATCCTTTTAATAAATCAATTAATACAATTTCTCAAATCCAACCCTTTTTAAATAACCTTACAAACAAGTGTAGGATTTTATAGAAATTTCGGCAGCACCTCCCCTAAAACTTGGACTTTTGCCACCCGGTTCGGGTCCCAACTAAACCATTTCTCATTCCTTTTCAACAGCTCAAAACCAGAAATCAATTTAAAGCAAGCTAAATCCAACAATCGCCTCAGTGGCGTATCTCAAGGATACCATTTCAAATCAACTCAATATCAATCGATATAACTCATTTCCAAAGCTTTAAAGAAACGGCTCAATAACAAATCATTTGTCCAAAACCAAATCAATTAAAATAAACCGTGCTGAATTCAAAAGTGCATTCGACTTTTCACATCATTAAAATAATTGGCTCAAATCAAATCAATCCTCAACGGATTAAACTCAAATTCAAATCTTTAAAGAATCAACTTCAAACATTACATTTCACAAGCCGCACAACAAATTCAGCCAAACCAACATCCATAATCGTTCGAGTCAATCAAATAATACATAAGGCAGATACAATCACTAAATACACAATATCTCACATCAGTATCCATATGTAATAATTCCAATACATAAAACATAGTTTTTGGAAAGCGCCCCTACCTCAAAACGCAATTTCCATAACTCAAACACGTCACAGAGTCCTTTTTCGCCTCAACTCAAAATCAAAGGCAGCTTCAAAGCACAGCCCCACACATTTTCGCAGCAGCATAAACAACTCTAAATTACAACAAGCAACCTCAGTTACTAACTCTAGGAACATTAATACCATAAAGGCTTTAATACACGTACGGGACACTAACGTAGGGCTTTCGAAACATAATTTCTTACCGGAATAACAACACGAAGCAGCTGCGGATTCGAACCGGCCCCGGCACAGCTCCGGCGGCGGCCAGAAGCTCCGGTGGATCAACGGCAAAATTTTCCGGCGACAGCAGCAAGGTCTCAAGCGGCAGAAACTCTGCCTGGAGCTTCAGCGGTGATCCCGAAAGTCACAGAGTCGTCCCCGGTGATCAGAATCACAGCGGTGGTTTCTGGTGGAGGTAACTCGCGATGAAATCCAAATGACACAGGCTCCAGTAGCGGTTCCCAGCGGCAGCAGCGACGGTCCTTGGGTGGTGACGCGCGCGACGGAACGCACAGCCTCCCTCTCACGTCTCATCTCTCTGTGCGTGCGATTTCAGTGACGGCGCACAGCCCCTGCCGAGCTCCGGTTGCCATCTGAGGAACGCTTCCATTCCCATTCTCTTGCAGCAGATCTGGCCGGCGCGACCCTACCAACGGCACCCAGAAGCATGAGGCTGACAGCGGCGCTCATGACGGGCTTCACCGCGAGGAGCAACTGCAACAACTCAAACCGCGAAGATGATAGTAGCAACGGTGGCATTTCTCGGCGACCCATCATCTGCGGCGGCGCTGGGCAGAGACGGCGACGAGCTTGGTCGACGACGGTAGCACGAACAGCAGAGGCGGCACGACCAGGATGGCTCCATGGTGCTGCAGCTCAGGGACGGTGACTCGCGACACTCCCTTTCCCTCCATAGTTCGACGATGGCGCGACGGCGGCGGTGAGGTCCAGCACGCCGGCGCGGTCTTGGTGGCGAACTGAACGGCGGCGCCAAGCCCTTTCCCTCTCCTTCCCTTCTTCTGGCTCGATCCCCCTTTCTTGATTCTGTTTCCTTCCTCCATGGAACAAGAAAAGGAAATCGTGGGTACTGCTATAGGCTTCAAGTTCGGTGAACTTGCTGAAGGTGAAAGGGAAGACAGGGTAGGGTTAAGGGGAAAAACTATGTGTTGAGGGAGGTGAGGCTGCGGCTGCTAGGGTGAAGGGAATTAGGGTTTCATTTTTTCAAAAATTAGGGTTAGGGACATTTTAGTAATTTCAAATGAAATTGGAAAAAAATATAGTAATTGAAATTCAATGTAAATCCAACACTAATTGTACATTGAAAATACTATTTGTTCATCAATTTCACAAATTATTTTCAATAAAATGTCCAAATCTAAAAATTAGAAATAATATACTTAATTTCTTCATTTTCCAAAATAGCAGTAATAATATTTAAAATATTACTCATTTAATCAAAATCATGTAAAATCCATATTATTTCATAACTATCAACCTTATACTTTAGATATAGAAAATAATCCAATAATTATAAAATTGGATAATAATTATAACTTATCTCAAATCCAATAAATCAAAACTTGCCTTAATTATCTTTAATAAAATAATTTCTAAAATTAAGGCTATAATTAACTATATGATTTGAGACTTGATCATAAAAAGACTTTTCAAAGGTTTTGGGTCTTACACAACCAAACTAATATTAGAAGAACATAGAGTTAAATGGAAGAAAACTGGATGTACTATTATGACAGATGGTTGGACAGATAAAAGAAGGAGAACTATTCTCAATTTCCTTATGAATATTACTAAAGGAACTATTTTTTAAATTCAATAATGCTTCTGATATATGCAAAATAGCTGAAAAGATATTCAAGATGATTGACGAAGTTGTAGAGGAAGTGGGAAAGGAGAATGTAGTTCAAGTTGTAACTGATAATGCAGCTAACTACAAAAAGGAAGGACAAATGTTGATGGAAAAGAGAAATAATCTTTACTAGACTCCTTATGTCGTTCATTGAATTAATTTGATGCTTGAAGATTTTGAGAAGAAGCTAGCTCTTCACAAAGACACTATTGCCAAAGAAAGAAGACTTACTACTTACATATATTCTAAGACTTCTCTAATTTCCCTTTTGTAACAACACACCAAAGGAAGAGATTTGGTGAGACCATGTATGACACGATTTGCTACTTCCTACCTTACTTTGGGTAGTCTTAATGAGAAAAAGAATCCAATAATTAGAATGTTTATCTCTGATGAGTGAAAAGCAAGCAAGTGTTCAAAGACAAGGGATGAAAAATATTGAAAATATTGTTTTGGATAAAACATTTTGAAAAAAGCATTATCCATTGCTTGAGAGGTGCTTATTCTCTTCTTTACGTGATCCGTATAGTGGATTCAAAGGAAAAATCAACTATGGGATACATGTATTTTGAAATTGATCGTGCTAAAGAAAAGATTAAAGATGCTTTTCAAAATATTGAAGCAAGATAATAAAACTAGTAATAAGTAAATATTTTTCTTTCAGTATTACCATTTAATTATTTATTAATTAGGTAATTGTCTAATTCACTATTTCTATGTTCTTTTTAGTTATAAGCCTTTGTGGATATTATTGATGCAAGATGGGACAAGCAACTCTTTAAGACTTTGCATGCTGCAAGCTATTATTTAAATCCACAAATTCATTATAGTCCTAATTTTAAGGTTGAGTATGATATTAAAAAATGACTTTATGATTGTTTGGATATACTTGTGGGAGATTCTGCACTCATTACAATTATTAATAGTCAACTTGAAGATTTTAAGGGTAAGACTACGTTTTTTGGTAGAGATGTAGCCAACAATGCTCTCAAAACCAAAACCCCTTCACAATGATGAGATTCTTATGGGGATGAATATCCAGAACTTCAAAAGTTTGATATCCGTGTCTTGAGCTTGACTTGTAGTTCATCGAGATGTGAGCGCAATTGGAGTGCTTTTGAGATGGTAAACTTTTAATTTAATACTAGTTTAGAGATTTATTTTTTAAATTATAGAATTAGTTAATTATTCAATTCTATTATTTTCTAATTAGCATATGTATTTATTTTAAATAAATGCTAATAAATTTTGATATTATTAGGTTCATACAAAAAGGAGAAATCGTTTGAAGACAAGCACAATGAATGACCGTTATTTTTGTGATTACCAATTCAAGATTGGCAAGGAAGAAGCCATCAAGAAACACTATTGACTATAGTCTTGAAGACTTAGATTCAAATGAAGAATGGATTGTAGAAGATGAAAATATGATAGAAAATTTAGAGGAGTTTGACACACAAAATGATGTAAACTTAGCCCCTCAAAAAGATGGAGCTAAAGATAGGAGTCCTTTGATTGATTTGAAGATTCCTCTTCTTAATAATAATGCTTTCAATGAGCTTCTCAACTTTCCTCCTAATGAAAATCAAAATGTTAGAGAACACGATGATCATGATGTTAATGAATTTTTCTAGTCTTTATATTTTTTAGTATGATGGTATGTTATCTATTTCATATTTATGATGTTGCATATTAGACTTGTGGCTAGTTTATATTTTTATCTTTGAATTTTACAAATGTTACATTTGTTATATATTTATGCTACTTTAGCTTTATTTTATCATATTATTATTTATGATACTTTTGTCAAATTTAAATTCCCATTTTATTTAAAATACTTATTGATATTGAAAAATTTATATATTTAGTAAAATCTTACGTCCCATTTTACGATTTTACGCTCTACAATTTTAATTATCTTTTTTATTCTACATAAAATCTCGATTTTCGGTATCGTGTTCTCATCTATTGATTTCTTTCAACTTCAAGCATTCTCCTGATTCTCTTCTTCTGTTTCTTCTTTTCTATAAGATCCATAATCCAAAATCTAAGATTTGATCAATCTAATTAGATATTTAATTAGGCATTACTTGCCTCAATCCATTAATCCTCGTGAAAATGATATCCACTCACTGTAGTATTACTTGAACAATCCAATGCACTTGGCGGTATCCGTGAACTTTAAATTTTGCACATCAACTATCAACTAATTTATCAATACAGGGTAAAGGATATGCAACTTTTGGCAGGCCTTGTTGACATTAGTAAAATACATGCACATTTGCCATTGATAAAATCGGCATCAAGTAGTTTTTGAGTTTCTTCTAGAAATGCTTTATATTTTTCTGTACCAAGGTGTCTATTCTTCTAGGCTATAGGTTAATGCAGGGATTTAGTGCTAGCCTGGGGCAGATGATGTTTGGATCAATCTCAGGCATGTCTACTGGAGTCTAAGGAAAGAGGGCTATGTTTGATCTGAGTATGTTAATAAGTTGTTGGTTGTTATGTGAACTTGTCTCTATCTTCTGCTAATGCAACCTTAGTCAAAGTGTCTATAGGCATAAATCGGTGTTATATTTCTGATCGGGAGTCAAACTCCGCTAAAGGGGAAAAACTTTTCGAGTTATAGATTGCATAGATCTAGTACAATACATTTGTCTTGCTCCCTAGATCTAGAGGAACTTATTGTACCAATAGGTCCCTCACCTGGATTGATATAACTATAGGGTTGTCCAGGTTTTTATCCACTGCTTTGAGGTCAGAAGGTTGAAATATTATTTCTGGGACAGGCAATTTGGTGGTCGAGGTCAGTCCAGACCTAATTACTGACATTATGGCCTTATACGACCTCTTTTTGGCAGAGTTGCTGCTGCTTCCACATGAAAAGCCACCAAAAATGCAAATAATAACACCACTTGATTGTATAAGATTTTATGTTATCCTTTTTCCTTTATCTCTATGATTGCCATATGTCTTTGAAGACTGTCTGAGCTTTGTTGTGTTCCTCCTTTGTCCATGTATGTCAATGTATTTGTCTATAAGGCCTAGTCGAGCTAATTTCTTAAGGTCTTTTCTATACATAATCATCCGTGGTATGTTCATATTTTTTATGAAAAGTGCAGTACTTGGACTTGTCTATGTATTTCTAGTCTTGATAGGTTTTAGCTTTGTTTAGAGCTTTGATTAGTGTGGAATGTACGATATTGATAAATTCATATTTTATCGTATTTTGAATTAAAAAAATAGAATTTATTAACTTAACTTGTATTTATTCCTTGTAAATGTATGCCTTTGTGAATGTTCTCCAAATTACGGTTAATTAAGCTTTAAAAATTGTTAAATTAATTCTACTTTTATTTCCTTTGGTGCCTTGATATGTTAGGTAAGTTGTTTAAGGTTTAAAAGGCAAAGATGACTTGAAAAGATGGAAGAAAAACATACAAAAATGAAGATTTCATGAAAAAATGAAGAACTTGCGAAGATGCAGAGGTGCGTATACATCATGCATGTATATGCTTGAGATGTATCATCCATGCATACGCATCATATCCAACTCATGTCTCATTACAAAAAGGCACATGACTTGCGATTTAGGGCCATTTTTTGCCCAATTCAGTCCATTTCTGATGCATTTTGAAGGAAGATTTGAAGGGGATTGAGACACAACTTATCATACGCTCATATTTTTCTTTTCATAGGGTTTAGGTCCTTGAATTCTAAAGAGAGAAGCTCCAACTTCTCTCTAGAATTTAAGAATTTCTTATAAATTTCTTTCTAGTTCTAAGTTTTTAGTTTTGTTTAAATGTAGTTTTAGAATATAATTTCTTATTTTGCTACTCTAAGTTTCTTAAAATTTCTTATTACTTCATTTATTTTGCTATTTTAAATACTTGAACCCTCATTGATTTCTCACTTTCCATCAATGAATTTGATGTTTTGTGTTCTATCTATTCTAAATATATAAAAGTAGATACATAATTTACCCACATTACTTTTAAGCTATTTCTCTTCTTCTATTCACGCCATGTCAGCAATATCGCTTACTTGGCAAAATTTTAGAATCAACCACTAAATTTTTGCCAAATCATCTATTATTTTCAAATCAGAAAAAAATAAAATATACAAAAAACAATACAATAATTAATTACCAATGACAATAATTAGAATTAATAGTGTCTAACTAAATTTGTAACTTACAAAGACATTAAATTCATATTCCTATATTTATTATATTTTATCGTTGTAAACAATACAAAAAATTTATAACTCCAATAGTTAATATATTAATTTCTATAAATAACTCATTTAATGTAATAAATATCCATATTACAAATGTCATAACAATATTATTAATCATAATAAATTTTACGTTACAAATATTCAAATTTCATACTATTTGAACTACTTATATAAGTCTCTTATCACTATTCCTTCAAATTACATCAAATTTAGCACAAAAAGTTTATTTCTGAACTACATAATATCTCAAACTTACTCAATGGAGACAACTATCTTGAATGTGAAAAGTGTATGAAAAAAGCATATGAAAAAGGAGATAACTACATTTATGGCACATGTAATCAAACACCACAATATCCAACAATAAGGTAACTCTATATACTCTTCATAATCCCGTCTATCAAATTATTAGTTACTAACCCAATACTTATTTTAGATTCAAAATTCAATTAAAAGTTTCTGATCAAAGTGGTACAACAAATTTTGTACTATTTGATGGCGAAACAAAAAAAAATTGTTAGGTACAACTGCTTCAAATCTAATGGCACTCCAGAAAAGTAATGACATTGAAGAACCACCCCAATTGAAAAATTTGTGCAACCTCATTTATATTTGAAGTCAATGTAAATGATTTTAATCTTAAAGAAAGTTTTCAACAATACACTGTTACCAAGACATTTGTTCTAACCAAAAACACTAAATTTCAACACCCATTTGTTACTAAGACATTTGCTCTAACAAAAAATACTAAATTTCAACACCCATTACAACAAATAAAACAGGTAATACTAAAAAAAATCACTTATTTTAATTATTTTAGACATCATTTTTATTTCTAATTAAATTATTCATTGATTATAGGAACCAACTTCGCCAACACTAATATCATCAGACGAAGATCACATACCCATCAAGAGATTAAGGAGAAAGAAAACTATACAAATTCAAGACACAATTTCGGAAGAAGAACATATATACTTGCAAAGATGAAACAAACAATACAATAGAAAGTGCATATAACTCAATAATTCATACAGAACATGCCTTCACAAGAACTTACACAGAAAGAAGAAAGTAACAATTCTAACAACAACTAATAAAAAAAAGGAGGACGAAACTTCGTTCAACTAACCAGCAAGTGTACTGGGTCGTCCAAGTAATACCTTACGTGAGTAAGGGTCGAATCCACAGAGATTATTGGTTTGAAGTAATCAATATTTATTTTATTAGTCTTAGTTAGGATGTCAACAAGGTTATTTGGATTAAAAGTGAAATTACTGGATTTGATAAAAGAGGGAACAATGTTACTTTGATTTGCAGTATTGGTGAATATGTTGGAGTTTTGGAGATGCTTTGTCCTCTAACTTCAACTCTTCCTTGAAATCCTCTTCTCACACGCAGGTTCCTTCCATGGCAAGCTCTATGTAGGGTGTCACCGTTGTCAGTGGCTACTTCCCATCCTCTCAGTGAAAACGTTCCTATGCTCTGTCACAGCACGGCTAATCATCTGTCGGTTCTCAATCAGGTT
>NC_029781.3:72820939-72822704 GCF_000817695.3 Arachis duranensis
TTAGCCGCTTAGGCCTGGATTTTATTTCCTTGGGCCCTCCTATCCATAGATGCTCAAAGCCTTGGATCCTTTTTACTCTTGGCTAGTGCTCATGGCTTGTGAATATTGTGTTTTTTTTTTGACTGCTTTTTCTTGCTTCAAGAATCAATTTCATGATTTTTCAGATCATCAATAATATTTTTCGTGTTCCTCATCCTTTCAGGAGCCAATATTCATAAAATTCAAAGTACAATTTATGCACTGTTCAAGCATTCATTCAGAGAACAACAAGTATTGCCACAACATATAATTAATTATAGTCTTTATTACTAAGAACTCAAAAATATAAATTACTTCTTTATTCTAAAAAATCTACTACTTTATTCATGCCTGATGATGATGAGAAAAATAAATTATAGCTTAATTGAAAATAAAATCAAAATAGATAAACTAATTACTACTAAATATCTCCTAAGGTGAATTTCTAAAAAAAAAATGCTATCACTAAGTTAAAGCAGGAAAATTAAAGGGAAAGAAAATTGGAACTTAGCAACCTGTTGTTTTGAGGAGTAGTTGCTCCTTTAAAATATGTGGTGCTTTTTCATGGATTAATCCTTTGGCGCTTTAGCTCCCTTAGATTCACATCCTTGCTCTTCCTGTTCTCTCAGGTGCCATGATCTTATTGAGTTTTAGCTCAGTGATCATGGCAAATCACACCAAACTTAGAGGTTTGCTTGTCCTCAAGCAAAAGAAAGGAAAGGAGAGGTATTTTCATAAAAAGATAAGATGAGTTGAAAAAGATATTAAAAATATTTGAAAAAGAATTGGATTGGAAGAAGATTTGTGTTTATAAATTAAGATACATTTGATATTTTTGAAAAATGGATTTTAGAGATTAGGGTTCTTAGAAAACCAATTTGATTTTGAAGGATGATATTTTGAAATATGTTTATGCAAGAAATCGTGAATTGAAACTTAAAAATTTAGAAAAATTGTAAAGAAAAACGAATTTTACCTCCTCCCCACCATCCTGGCGTTAAACGCCCAGGATGCTAGCAAACTGGCGTTAAACGCCCAGAAGGTGCATCTTTCTGGCGTTTAACGCCCAGAAGATGCTCCTTTCTGGCGTTTAACGCCCAGATGGCTACCCTTACTGGCGTTAAACGCCCAGTGGGAGCTTCTTTTGGGCGTTTAACGCCCAAAGTATTTCTTACTGGCTTTTTCATGCCAGTGAGCTTCCAAATTTCTCTGTAACTCTTGGGACTTCAATTAATTACTAATTCACCTTTGAAGATACTTGGACTTAAACCTGTAAAGAAAAGAAAATTTATTTAATCAGTAAATAAACTTTGTAAATGGCTGGGTTGCCTCCCAGCAAGCGCTTCTTTAATGTCATTAGCTGGACTGAGTTTTAATCAAGTCTCAGTTTTGAGCATTCTTGCTCAAAATTGCCTTCAAGATAATGTTTGACTCTTTGTCCATTAACAATGAACTTTTTGTTAGAGTCATTATCCTGAAGCTCTATGTATCCATATGGTGATACGTTTGTAATGACATATGGACTTCTCCACCGGGATTTTAATTTCCCAGGGAATAATTTGAGCCTAGAATTGAATAGCAGAACTTTCTGCCCCGGCTCAAAGACTCTGGATGACAATTTCTTATCATGCCATCTTTTTGCTTTCTCTTTGTAAATTTTTGCATTTTCGAAAGCATTGAGTCTAAATTCCTCTAGCTCTGATTCGAGACTCTCAGCCATATTGACCTCTCTTACCAGAGAGTCAAT
>NC_029781.3:72822816-72825114 GCF_000817695.3 Arachis duranensis
ACCTTCTAATGTGCATGGTATCATAAAGCTCCCAGGATCTTTAAGCTTCTCAGGTAAGCTTTTCAGAATGACTGCACTGCATTCTTCAGTGAGGTAAACTTTTTCAGTTTCCCTCCAATCCTTCTTATGACTTAAGATCTCTTTCATGAACTTAGCATAAGAGGGTATTTGCTCAAGTGCTTCTGCAAACGGAATCTTTATTTCAAGAGTCCTGAGATAGTCTGCAAAGCGGGCAAATTGCTTATCCTGTTCCGCTTGGCGGAGTTTTTGAGGATAAGGCATTTTGGCTTTGTATTCCTCAACTTTAGTTGCTGCAGGTTTATTACCTACAGAAGTGGGTTGGGAAGCCTTTTTAGAAGGGTTGTTATCAGCACTTGTATGTGACTGATTCCCCACTGGTATTTGAATGCCAGTGGTGGGAGCTGGAGTGGCGTTAAACGTCCCTTCCTTGTTTGTTACTGGCGTTTGAATGCCAGCTTTGTCCCTTTCTGGGCTCGGACTGTCTTTAGGAGGATTTTGAGTATCCACTTGTTCATTTCTTGGTTTCCTGCTGCTTTGAAGTGAGGTATTTAATGTTTTCCCGCTTCTTAATTGAACTGCTTGACATTCTTCTGTTATTTGTCTTGACAGTTATTTTTCTGTCTGCTTTAATTGTACTTCCATGTTCCTGTTAGCCATTCTTGTTTCCTGTAATATTTCCTTGAATTCGGCTAGCTGTTGAGTTAGAAAGTCCAATTGCTGATTGAATTCATTAGCCTGATCCACTGGACTGAGTTCTACAGTTACTGTTTTAGCTTCTTCTTTCATGGAAGATTCACTGCTTAGGTACAGATGTTGATTCCTGGCAACTGTATCAATAAGCTCTTGAGCTTCTTCAATTGTTTTTCTCATATGTATAGATCCACCAGCTGAGTGGTCTAGAGAAATCTGAGCTTTTTCTGTAAGCCCATAGTAGAAGATGTCTAATTGCACCCATTCCGAAAACATTTCAGAGGGGCATTTCCTTAGCATCTCTCTGTATCTCTCCCAAGCATCATAAAGGGATTCATTATCTCCTTGTTTGAAGCCTTGAATGTTTAGCCTTAGCTGTGTCATCCGTTTGGGAGGGAAATAGTGATTCAGGAATTTTTCTGACAGCTGTTTCCATGTTTTTATGCTGCTCTTAGGCTGGTTATTTAACCACCTCTTAGCTTGATCTTTTACAGCAAATGGAAACAGTAGTAATCTGTAGACATCCTGATCCACTTCCTTATCATGTACTGTATCAGCAATTTGCAGAAATTGTGCCAGAAACTCTGTAGGTTCTTCATGTGGAAGACCAGAATACTGGCAGTTTTGCTGCACCATGATAATGAGCTGAGGATTCAGCTCAAAGCTACTAACTCCAATGGAGGGTATACCAATACTACTCCCATATGAAGCAGTAGTGGGGTTAGCATATGACCCCAGGGTCCTCTTGTCTTGTCCATTCATACTTACTTTAGAATTGGAATACAAGAGTGATGATATGTACGTTGATAATTATTTATTTTATAGTAATGGAATAACACAAAATGGGATATAGATATAAAAATATTTTGAAGATATTTTGTGAAAGAAAATTATTATTATTATTATTATTATTATTATTATTTTTCAAAAATAAAATAAAAACGAAATAAATAAAAGAAAGTGGAAATATTTTGAAATTGAAAATTGAATTTTTAATGTAAAATTTTCGAAAAAGTAGTTTTAAAAATAGTTAGAAAATAAAATTTTTTTTGAATTTTGAATTTTATGATGAAAGAGAAAAACACACAAAAGACACAAGACTTAAAATTTTTAGATCTAATGCTCCTTATTTTTCGAAAATTTTTGGAGGGAAAACACCAAGGAACACCAAACTTAAAAAATTTTAAGATCAAGACACAAGAAAAACTCAAGAACACTTTGAAGATTCACAAGAACACCAAGAACACAAGAAAGAACACCAAACTTAAAATTTTTAGAAAATCAACACAAGTTTTCGAAAAATAAAGAAAAATTAACAAGAAAACACCAAATTTAAAGTTTGGCACAAGATTAAATGGAGAAAAATTGTTTTTGAAAAAGGATCCAAAGCGTAAACCCAATTGGATTAAATATAACACTTGTTCTAAATATTCCAATTAATGCTTTAGAAAGAACAAAAGTGAAACAAGAAAAGACACAAAACAAGAAAAACTAAAGATCAATCAAGAAAAATGGACAAGAACAACTTGAAGATCAAGGAAGAACCAAGAACACTAACACGAAAATTTTAAAGAAAATATAAAATAT
>NC_029781.3:72825820-72851126 GCF_000817695.3 Arachis duranensis
TCATCGAGACGTTGCAGAGCTCCTCACCCCCAACAATGGAGTTTAGAGACTCATGCCGTCATAAAGTATGTAATTCAGATCTGAAAATGTCATGAGGTACAAGAAATGTCTGTAAAAGTTGTTTAAATAGTAAACTAGTAACCTAGGTTTATAGAAAATGAATAAACTAAGATAATTGGTGTAGAAATCCACTTCTGGGGCCCACTTGGTGTGTGCTGGGGCTGAGACTAAAGCTTTCCACGTGTAAAGACCTTTCTTGGCGTCAAACTCCAGGTTTTGACGTGTTTTGGGCGTTCAACTCCGGATCATGACGTTTTTCTGGCGTTTAACTCCAGACAGCAGCATGTACTTGGCGTTCAACGCCAAGTTACGTCGTCTATCCTTGCGCAAAGTATGAACTATTATATATTGCTAGAAAGCCCTGGATGTCTACTTTCCAACGCCGTTGAGAGCGCGCCAATTGGACTCCTGTAGCTCCAGAAAATCTATTTCGAGTGCAGGGAGGTCAGGATCCAACAGCATCAGCAGTCCTTTTTTAGCCTAAGTCATATTTTTGCTCAGCTCCCTCAATTTCAGCCAGAAAATACCTGAAATCACAGAAAAATACACACACTCATAGTAAAGTCCAGAAATATGATTTTTGCCTAAAAACTAATATTATTCTACTAAAAACTAACTGAAACATGCTAAAATCTACATGAATTTACCCCCAAAAAGCGTACAAAATATCCGCTCATCAACGAGCGCCACATAAGAAGACATGCAAAAATCAAATCGCCAAATAAAAATATCATTTTGTACATACAACTCTAATATTCAAATCTTTTGTACTACAAATTATTTTAAGTAAAATACCTTTTAAATTTAATTTTAGTTTACACATTTAATTTAATTCTACAAAATATAACAATTTTTAATATTTATTATATACTATCATTAATTTATCGTCTCGCGTATCGCACGGGTGTCATTCTAGTTATTGCTTATTTGAGATATTATTATTGTTTTCTTGAATTGAGTAGTTGTAGATTTATTAATTTTGCAAATTATAAAGTTTTATATTTATACACTCCAGATGTTTGACAAAATACTTGAACTAGTTATGGGATATACTTTTTATTCTTGGCTTGAGTTGAGAACTTGGGTGACCTTGAGTCATTAATGTCCAAGTTGATTGATAATTTAGAAATATTAACTAATCTTGTTTCTACTAATGCTAATCTTTTACTAATTCAAATAGTAAGTTAGTTAGGACTTATGAATTAAGGTTAATTAAGCTAATTGACATTCCTCAATTTGTAGAGGTTAACGAATTGGATTTGCTCTTGGTAATTATCATGTTATTGTTAGTGACAAGAATAGTGATCTTTAACCCTCAATCTTTGCCAACATCTTTTTAGAGCTTGAATTTACTTTCATTTTTCTCTAGCTAATTACTTTAATTACTCTTAGTCTTATCACTTTGCCATTTAAACCTTATTGGCTCCTTTAATTTCTATTTTCAAGTTAATTTAAATTTTCGTTTATTGTAATTAAATTCCTGTTTTTTCCATAGTCAATGATCATGCGCTACATTGTAATTCCAAGAGAGAATGACCTTGGCCTAAATTCCTGGTTTTTAATTTAAATTTTGTGATATTTTTACTAAACTTTGATAGTGTCCCAGTTTAGGACTATATCTATAACGAATTTGAGCTTTTGAACTTGAAATTTTTTAAACCAGTTCTTAGCATTCATCAGATATCCTTCATAATATTCTCTTTTTTGGTATTGAATGGAGTGTATGTGTCAAACTTTAGGTTGAGTTTAAATGACTTCCAATTGTCTCTATTATTTTGGTTTTTGTTTCATCTGTCAAACTTGGTGGAGCTCTTTTATTTACATTTGGCCTACTGCTTTTTTTTTAAACTCGGCCAATGTCTTTGGTTTTGCAAATGTGATAGTCTCCTGGAATTTTCTTGGACGAAGGCCACCCTTTTTAAAGCGTGCAAGCGAACATTCGGGTTGAGGTTTGGAATCTCCAGCCTTAGCAAATTTTGTCATGTAATTTTTGAGACTTTCGTATTATTGTTGCTTAATGATGCTGAGATAGTCAGAGCTGTGAAAATATATCTTAGATGATGTGACGTTGACAAAGAAGTCCGCAAACTCATCAAAAATTGATATTGAACCTATAAGTAAAGAGGAAAACCATATCAAGGCAGCACCGTCCAGAAAAGTAGGAAACAAATAACAAAGTATTGAATCAGATGTACCATCCAATAACATCATGGATTGAAATTTTATAACGTGGATATGGGGATTGCCGAGTCCGTCATAGGACTTTAAAATCGTCGCAAGGTGAAATTTTTGGGCATCTGAAAGTTTATAATTTCGTTTGAAAAAGTGTTTGTCCTCTTTGTCATTTTTGTTAGAGTGACTTCCACCATGGTATTAGCCTCAGAGATATGATAATCACGGTTGTTGCTGTTTCATCATTCTTTTGATCCTCTTCATCCCTCTAGCCGTTTTGGTTGGTTCAATAGCTCGATCACTCTTTAGACTTTAGTTTGTAATTCTACATTTATAGCTAATAGTTTAGCCCGAGTGGAAAGAGGAGGAGGTGAATTCTACTCTTCCACCATTGATTAAAGCTAGCAAAAGAGGATAAACACAAGTTTTGGCTCCATAGTGGACGTCAAATGTTCTGGTGTAGTGAGCTTCATGAGATATCTCGTCTTGTTTAGGATTAAACTCGTATTCGCCTGAAATGGATGAGATATACTTCGATTTTAAGAGAACTGATGGTAGGTACCTACAAAGACACTCTAATGCTTAAATAAATAAGAGTGCGAAATGAGTATATTGTATATTGGAAATGAATAACGTACTTCTTCCTCTCTTGGGTTGTTTCTTGTATAAAAAGATTCTTCTCTCAGCGTGACATTATACAGTTATTCTTTCTCCTGATTTTCTGATGAATCAGCATAAAATTCAGGCCAATTCTTCCTTTATTTTTATGCAGTGAAGATAGTCACGTGTTATAAGGTCTGTTGTATTGTTGATTTATAGGGCGGCTGACACCATATTATAACGGACGCATCAACTTCAAAATTGCAAGAATGGCAGGGCATTCCAATGGTTAATTAGAGACTATAAAGTTTAAACTACGAATCATGTGATTACTCGGTGCTTAACAACTTCGTATGTTATATATAAAATTGTGTGGGCTGGAGAGATTTCTATAGTTTCAGTTGCCAATCGAGATACAAGTGAATAAATAAGCCTTCAGGGTGAGAACAATCTGGTGAAGAAGTTTCCTGACTTGGACTTCTCTAGGCATGCGACATGAACATATCTTCCAAACTTGTCTGTTTGCCTTGCCTCCCCTTTTGTGTCCTTCTTGCACACCTTGCAACTTTTGTCTACCCAACCCTCTTCCACATATGCACCGTCCACTGCCAAAAAAAAAAAAATAATAATAAGAGATTCACGAATCATTTCTATCAAAAAACTGAAATTTATCAATAGATAAAATGTATACATACATATATAAATAGAGAAACTTCTCTTTATGCAATTCTTTTAATATTAAAATATGCACGTATATAGATAATATCTTGTATTGAAATTTTACCTTTTTTAAAAAAAAAAAAAAACGGGCAACTAACAAAGATCTAATTTGATCCTTGAAACTTAAACATATTTCAAAGGAGAATTATTAGAATAATCATAGTATACCTTCAACATAGGATTTGAAGAAATCCTTGTATGTCCCACCAATTTTCCTTCTAAGAGCTCCATACTGCATGAAAATTTCAAATTCAATTCAATCAGTGTGACCACGAGAAACAGAACAAAACAAAACGAAACAAAATTTTGTTATAATTTATGTAAACCGAATAATTAAGATAGCGTATATACAACATACCTGTTCCCTGCTCATTCTTTCTCCGGACCTTGTGGCCTGCCTGGCATCTTCTAGAAGCTGAGCATCCTCTGCGGACCTCACTTGAGAGAAATCAAGAGCTTCAGTGACACTGCTGAACAACGATTGCTTGCTCTTCTTTGCTTCTTCCTTCTCTTGTTTCGCTGAAACTCTGAACTTATTAATGTTTCTAGTATTAATGATCCTCCTGTTGCTACTGCAATCATATACAAATCTTGAATTCGAAGAGAAGCTGGTTTGAGGTGGGGTCAATGGAAGAGTTCCAAGTCCCATTTTAGCTTCTCTTCGTTCTATCTAACTAGTTCTGCTTATTGGCTTATAGACACTTTAAGTAATTTAATTTGCAGTGTGCACGGTCCTAATGAATAACTGTGAGACTATGCTCTAAATATATTATAAGAGTGTGGCTCTTCTGTGTTGTCAAATTTGTTGTCCACAGCAGTGTTTTCTTTGGTTCACAAAACTTGGTGGTTTAATGTTACACAATGTGGCACCGTAGGGTACTCTTAAAAATGTGAGGACCTCTTTGCTCTTCTACTTTGTCACTTGTCACATGTCATTATTAACAAAAATATCTTGCATAAAAATAACATGTAATATGGTATCTCTCTTTTAGTTTATTTAAAAATAGTTTTTTATTTATTTTTAATTTTTTTTTCCAAACAAGATGTCTCTATATATATATATATTGCCAATTTCAATAAAATTAAAAGCTTTACATTTAGGTGTGGAGGAGGAAAAAATAGCATGAGAACTGAGAAGGATACAAGCCATACAAATGAATATAAATACAAAGCAATCACCTAATATATATGAATTAATTAAGAAAAGTAATTCACTGTACATAAAAGTTTTGTATACAAACATAAAAATTAAAATAACATATATTAAGTTTATAACATCACGGCATCCCTTGCCACGCGAATACGAATTATTGCTTTCTATGGTAGGTTAGGTTCCGAATAGACTATTAAAATTTATTATTTTTAGTTATTATTTAATTATTAATATTTAAAAATATGAAATAAATATATTATTAAATTATTAAATTTGTAATAAATAAATAAATTAAAAGAGCATAATTAAAAATTCAAAATGTATAGGCCGTTAATTTTTAATTAATTTTAATTATTTAGTTTTAAAGAATTATTTTATTTTTTTTTATTCTATTCATATTTATTAAATCTAACTTTAATTTTAAATAGGATTAATTATGATTTTGGTTCTTATGGTTTAACTCAAAAATCAAATTCGTTTTTAAGATTTCTTTTATTTAAATTCGTTCCTAAAGTTCAATTTAATTTTAAAATCGTCATTTTTCTAAATTTTGGACAAAATACTTTCTCTCATTCTTTTTATAGATCTACTATTTTTGTATGCTCAAATCTTAGACAATCTCAAGTATAAACATCATCAACTAATCAAAAACACTCCACCTAACAGATTCAAACATCATCGACTATCAACAATCTCAATCAAGACATTAATTTTTCACACCTAATCAAACACCTCTCACAGTGAAGCAAAGCAAAATAGAAGCAAGCCAGAAAATATTATTGGTGGCAGAATTAAAATGAAATCAGAATAAATTAAGAGATGGAGGAACAATGTTGCCAACAAATATGAAAGTTTCAATGCATTCTTCAGCAAACAAAGGCATTGCAACCACAATAATAGCAACGTAGAGACAGCTCAATACAATGGCAGCGATATATGAAAAAACAACTCCTTTTCTCTAGGGGAGTTCATGGCCCGTCCCGATTCGAAGACTCGGCTCGGTCCTGAACATTTTAGAGACTAATTTAGTGTGATTTTACCAGGTCTACAGTCGGGTAAGGGTCAAAAAAATAGACTCGGTCATTATTTTGGATCAGATCTGGGTCATAGCTCGGGTCACCCGAATCCAGCCCGGTGACCCGGTCATCATACAGAATTAATATTGTGTTATTAGTGACGGATGATAGCTATTCTTATATGTAATTTAAATATTGTAAACCTTAATATTTTGTATTATTATTCATTATAAGACTATAAGTTAATGTTTTATGTTTAAAATGCATAAGACTTTAGACTAATGCACAATATTATGTTATTTGTATTGATTTAAATATTTGGTGTTATTAGACAATATATATTAGTATTGATTGTGGTTATGCTTTAATTTTAGAGAAGGGTTGGTTCTTGTTATATTTTTCTAAGTGAATTTTACCATGTCAAATAATGGTTCTTGAAAATTTGGATATTTTCAAATGCTAGCTTACAAGAAAATATCAAGGTAATGTAATGTTAACAGTCCGGTTTTCACTGATTTTTATCCGGTATAATCATGGCCCAAAAGTGTTTAGGTTTCATCAGGTCTAAGGTCGGATTCGGGTCTAACAAATAGGCCCGGTATATATTTCAGGTCGGGTCTGCGTCACATCAAACCCGATTTCACCCAACCCATAAACACCGCTACTTTTCTCCTCTACTCACGTTCACCTGCCTCTCCCTCGGTTTGGTCTTTCCTTTCTCTCTTATTGCTCTTCTTTACTGGCGGACTCTACTACGCCAGCGGCAACCTCCACCGCTGTTGCACCCTCCTCGTTCTTCCTTTTTTCTTTATTCTTTATTCTTTCGATTCTTCATTTTTCTATGCCCCTTCTTTTTCTCTACTGTGTGAGAGAATAGTGTGTGTTTTGATTAGGTGGAAAATGTGCGCGAGGGGTGATAAGGTAAGGGAAGAAGGTTAATTTAGGTGAAGTTTTGTGAAAGTAAATTAAGTAGAGAAAGATTAAAGGGAGAGATTAAGGATAGATAAATTTGTGAAAAAAATATTTTTATTATTGACAAATAAGCAACACAAGAACTAAAGATGTAAAATGGTAGTGGAGAACAAGTGTTAAGATCTTCACGAATGTCATAAGAGGATGAATGAACTCTTTTAAAATGGACAAAACTTGGTAAAACTTCTTGTCGGGTGTTCTAGTAGAATATCCGAATGCTACTTTTATACATTATCTTGTTTGAATTCAATGAAAAAATGAAGAATAATGAGAAGAACTACAGGAGAGCAAAAAAGAGAAAGAATCTCCAAAATTTCAAAACAGTCTTTTACTTGAGAGAAGTGAGTTGAATCCCTTTTTATAGTCTCAAGCTATTTTGGAGGAAGAGTACATTGCCTAATGGTTACAATACTATATACAGTTTACTCCTCTTATTCTAAGGCTAGTTATTAAATGTGATCATTAGCAGAAGGTGTTTTTGGGTGTTTCTATTATTTTAAGTTTTTTTAACTAAAAATAGTATAGGAAAGAATTTGATCTCCACAAGTTAAGACAACAATTCTGACACTACTTTGGATACTCATGTCAAAGAAGTGTCTGGATAGTGAACGAACATCTAGTTTAATTTATTTCTAACCAGATGGTATTCTTTACACTTTAAATCCAATCTATCTACTTCTACCAATTTAGTTCCCACTTAAAGAAAAATTTAACTTCTTAAAGTGTTTTTTTTTTATTTTATTCTTTTATTCCAGCACCTATAAAAAGAACTTTACTCTTTTTTTTATCATATTTTGTGTCATCTCAGAATTATTCATACACAATAAAATTATACTTTTGGTGTAGAATTAAAGAGTATTTTTGTCTAAAAATTAATAAAATGACGATTTTAAAATCAAATTGAACCTTAGGGACGAATTTGAATAAAAAAAACTTTGGAGATAAATTCGATTTTTGGGTTAAACCATAGAAACCAAAATAATACTTAACCCTTTTAAATACATATTACTTGTTTCTCTCATAAATTTTAAAAAGATAATAATTGATTTTGAATATTTTTTTAAATAATATTTTTGATACATGCCTCAAATATTTGTAATATAAAGAGTTTAAGTATTATTTAAAAATTATTATTTTATATTTTTAAAATATTCAATTTAATTTAATATATTTTAATTTTTGTTTATTTAGTTATTAAATTAAAATTTATGTTAGTAAACTTAAGATCTTTATTATTTTAATCTAATAAAAAATTATAAATATCTCTTAAATTATTATAGTCTTAAGTCCACTAATATACAGTCTAATCTAGTAAATAAATAAACAAAAATTAAAATACATTAAATTAAATTGAACATTCTAAAAATATAAACTAATAATTTTTAATTAATATTTAAACTATTCGTATCACAAATATTTAAAACTCTTTTACTATGTAATTTCAAATGTTTATTTAGATGTTAATATGAATTAAAAATAAATTTTAAAATGATTAATATTAGCCATATAAATAGTTAATTGATTTCTAATTGTACTCCTAAGAATATCTCTTGAAAAGGGTAGCGTCGCATTGACATGACGGCATCAAGTGCATGGTATTTCCTTTTTTTTTATTGCAATACACCATATGATATCACTCTGGTGTATGGTCCATGTGAATGAAGTAGCAGGCGTAATTTAATAATCATTTATTAATGCATCTATTCCCTTTCCCTTTCATATATATATATATATATATACACGTCCCCAAAATTTGTCCCACCACACGATTTCCTTTGCTGATTTCCATAATACTAAGCTAATAATTTCGTAATTATAATTATATATCATATATGTATATACTAGGGTTTAATAGTAAAAGAAGAGTTGATGTAGATAATAATGTGGAGATTCTACAGAACGTAAACCATGCCAACCTCCAAAAGAGAAACAGGTGGAACCTTAAGAGCCACATCAGGGCCTCTACAATTCCTTCTAAGGAAATTGTATCCATAATTCAAAGCAAGCTTCTTGAAGACTGAGGATCCAGGCTTTGCTCTAACATGAGAGTGTCCAAGAATGAAGGCTATCCCAGATTCTTGACCAGCATAGAGATCTTCAAGCTCTTGTTGCATTTGATGATGAACTGTGACACTCTCAGTGTCATTGTCATGTTCATTGTCGCCATCAATGGCAAACCGTACCCTTCTTTCTCTCGTTCCCAAAGGTGCATCAATCTCAACCACATCACTCACACTCGCCAGCTGCAGGCTGTCCTCGCAGAGTCCCATGGTTCCTATGACAGTTAGCCTGTGCCCGGAAGATTCATTGGAACATGAACCGTCGTCTTCATTATTGCTCACGTTGCTGGCCCGGGCACGGTACCAATCATATTGAATGAAATCAGATAGCTTCTCTACGAGCTCTGATTCAAAGGAATCAATGTCTTGATGGACATCACGGTATCCATACCGGACTATGCACCTGTAGGACCTATGTTCAGGAGGTCCTACGCGGCCGACGAGGTACCTCTCGGCCACAGGGACATGAGGAACTGGCACTGATTTCACACACACAAACACAAGTATGCGGTGGTAAGCCGGGAGGTTCGTGACGAATCGCGAGAAGTTAGCCGGTATGCCAGTTGTAAGGTCAGTGAAAACAAGGCCTATTCCAGGGACTCGAGCAATTCCAAGGCTTGGACCTAAGGCTAGAAGCCAATCTAGTGATACCTTGTTGTGGAGATCATATTCATATTTCTTTATGCTTGCATAGTGCCATAGGAACATTATGATCATTAGGAACAGGGCAAGGAGAATAGGGAACCATGCTCCTTCACAAAACTTCATCAGTGAAGCTGAGAAATACAGCAGCTCAATGGATCCAAAAAACAACAGGAAACAAAGTGCTATAATTGGTGGTTTGTGCCAGCAAAGTATAATCACTAAGGAAGTAAGGCATGTTGTTACAAGCATAACTGTCATCACTGCTAATCCTGCAACATTAAACATGTCCGTCTTATTAGCAATAATTAATTAACAATGATGATGCATGAATTTGTGACTTGCCTGATGCATTTCCCATGTGTTTTGTGTCCCTAAATCCAATGGTGACAGCAATACAGAGGATCATGAGTATCCAATTGATCTCAGGGATGTAGACCTGACCATGGATCTTGTCTGAAGTATGAACAACCTTAACTCTCGGGAAGCAACCCAGAGATTGGCTCTGGTTTATTATAGAAAACGTCCCGCTTATGATCGCCTGGCTTCCCACAACAGAAGCTAGAATTGCTAGGATAATCACCGGCCACCTCACGCTTTCTGCACCGAAAAATAAGCCATAATCAATCAATGTTTTCTGTAACCATATATATACATAGAGAGAGTAATGCTAGGGAAGCAATACTATAAAATAAGTCCAGTATAAAGCCCAATAAAGATGCGTTTTTGTTGAATTTGGATTTCAGATGTTTCTTCTAATTGAGTTTCGGATGTTCTTGTTTCTAAGAATCTCGGATATTTTTTTTTATGTTAAATATTGGCTACAATGTTAGTTGCACAATGTTGGTTTCCAAGACTTTCTTGTATATATATTTTCATGTAATGTGAGGAAAATTGAATACCTGGAACTGAGGCATAGAAACTGATCTGGAGATGATGATGGTTGGACAAGTAAGCAGCTTGACCCATATATGCCAATATAAGTGCAGGATATACCAGAAATGTGAATGCAATCTGCACATAATAAAAGCTGTTAATAAAATCAAGAAACATCTGAGTGAGTGAGCGAGTGAATTGACTCTAGAATCAAGACTAACCTGAATGGCCATATATGAGAAGTGGCCAAGATCAGCAAACATTGCTTCAGATCCAGTTATGCAAAGTAATATTCCACCTAAAGACATCCATCCACTTATCCTGGTCTTCTTCAAGAACTTGAACATGTAATACGGCGAAAGCGCTTTGTATATATGTGGATTCCATTTGAATATGTTGTATAAACCAAGTGTGCTGATGCATAGCAGCCATGCCAGCACAATTGGGGCAAAAAGGAATCCAACTCGATGGGTGCCGTAATGTTGAAGCGCAAACAAACACACTAGTATGAAGCAAGTAATTGGAATCACAGCATCTGCATATGCAAATCAATCGAACACACTCTTTTATATCATTCATACATAAAGAGATATCAAATCGAATTGACATATATATAGAGACTTACACTGGTGATGTTTCTTGGACATAGATACTTCAAGACCAGATACTGCTGAGAAAACTACACACAAAAAGGTTGGCTAATCAACATGTTGTTAAGAATAATTTGTAAAATATTGAAGTGTGATGAAGAAATCTTTACCTGAAATGGCAGGGGTAAGAAGTCCATCACCAATAACCATACAAGTTCCAAGAAGAACCACAATTAGCAGAGCTGTATGCAAGGCCTTATACTTCTCTAGTAGCAGCTTCACCATAGAGTTCATCTTAGCAGGAGGCTCCTCCATCTTATACGTTGAAAGCGCTTCATCCGAATGTTGTCGATTCGGAAGAAGACTAACCTTAGCATGCCTACAAATCAATGAATATAGAGCAAATGTACCACCTGCATAGCAACAAAAGAAATAAAGAAAAACAGAAAAAATCATCAAGCTGTAACAAAACATAACAAATTATCTTCCTTCATTCTGTTACCAAACACACTTACCCTCTCCATTGTCATCAGCTCTAAGAACAACAAAAACGTATTTGAATAGTGGCACCAATGTGAGAGTCCAGAACACAAAAGAAAGGGTACCAAAAATCTCTTCATTGGTTTCTGAGTGCTCAATATCTTCTGCAAATGTGCTTGTGTAAACATACAAAGGAGAAATACTCAAGTCCCCATAAACTACACCAAGGCTTTGGTATGCTAAGAGCAGAATGGTCTTCCAAGAATCCTTCTGAAAATTGCAATTCACATTCACTTCATTAATCACCAACTTATGCAGAAAAACAAAGATTTTCAAGTTAATGTACTAACCCTTGAGTTTCCCCAACAGTTTCCAAATTCAAGATCCATTTTGCCTTAACCACTCCTTAATGTTCTTCACAAAGTTACCAACTTCAGCACCCTCTTAACTGCAGATCTGCACGGTGGATCAGAAGCCTCTATGGTGCATAAACCAAAGGAAATAGCAGCCTGTGAAACATGACCAAGGATTCTTCAGAACACCATTTTCAACCACCCATCCTCTCTCAACTTTCACTCTCCCAAATAGAGGTGATAGAAAAAAAAATAAAGAAAATAAAAGAAAACACATTCACACTCTTTTAGATAAGTAGATAAACTCACATGACATCCATATCTTTGTCAAATATTCTAGAGAAGTGAGCACTATATTATTATATTATTATAAATATAAATTATAAATATATATAACACAGACCAAGAAGCAGTATTCCTAAGGGGACAGCTTTTTCATGGAATTTGAAGGTCATATACTTATACTATATATCCGTGTTGAAAAAGGAGTGTTGCAGGAAAGGGAAAAAGAAAAGAGAAAGATATATATTAAAAGTGGTAGGTAAAGTGGAGAAAGAATCCATAGTAAGTTGAGAATCAGATAATCATGAACAAGAAGCAGTGAACCACTCAATCAGAAAAAAAGTGCATCTGATCCATTCATTCAAATACCACTTCAATGCCGCCTTATAAAATCATCTACTTTTTTCTTTTTTTTTTTATTTACCTTCAACTCATTTCTTTTTCTGAATGATGGAACCGAAGGAAAACAAAAAGAAACCCTTCAAAGTTTGTTGGGAGGTCTAATTCGAATAATTTTTCCTTAAAATGAAAGCAACCGGCGAATGAAATCAGTGTAAGGACTAAAAAGGAATTAGGACAATGATGTAGAGGAGAAAACCACAGAAGCTAACTTCAAGGACTAGTTTATATTTAAGGCCGGTAGTTTGTATAGAACTATAGAAAATTAATCATACAATCATATAATATAAGAAGATTTTAATAAAGTCACACTTTGAAGGAAGAAAAAAATTAGGAGAATACAATTAGGCAAAGGTCCCAATGATGTTGACAAAAAGGCAAAATCACGTGATTCAGCGACAGTTACAAACTCACTATAGTGCCCCACTCAAAATAAGGCCAATTTCAAGGATCAGTTATCACTTCTGGTTTCCCTTTCATTCTTCTCTGCTTTTACCTTTCAAGGATATATTTTAATTTATATTATTTATATGATATGATATGTGAATAACAAAAACAAGATTTTCAACGTTGCCACCCAACTACCTACCGGTTAAATCATCTATAGGGTGTGTTCCCGCTGTTCCCAGTTAAAGCCTATATCAGATGCCAAACAAGAGGATGAAAACAAAGCCATCTTAATGTCTTATTAACATAAATTAAGGATGAAAATTCTTCTACCTAAGAAGGCACTAGAAGTCTCTGCATGAAAAATGAGTTAAATGAATGATGATAAGGTTATAAAAGTCGGAGGAAAATGAAAGAATGGACCATACTTCTGATCCTATGCTACATAAAATGGACTATACCTTTAAATGTGAAGAGGCGGAGACAGAGGCATGTGCATAGCTGCATATCAATGAATGCTTTTTGATGAACATGCCCTTCAATACATCCAACAAAACCACCACGCGCCAGCTTTCTCTTATAACTCTTCCTTTATGAATCATAACAAGATATTAATGCTGAGCTTTTCTTTTTCGTTTTTTCTTAAAATACGCAAACTTTCTGTTACCCTTTTTGTAACTCACTTTGTCTTTTTCCCGGGTTTTACAATTTCCTGTGACGACAAGTAGTACCAAATTACGTTGTTAGCTTTGAGCTTGAAGACGATGTAATTTCTGGGACTTAAAAATTCTCCTGCAGAATAAAGCACCCCCATATGATCATCAACACAAAGATGTAATCTTTATATTCTCTAATTTATAAAGAAAATGTAAAAATATGAAGTGGGAGAATTTAATTGAACTTATTATAAAAGCAACTTATTATATATATAAAAAGTAGGCTAACACTCAACCATGTTGTGAAAGAGACATTGAAACTCCATGATAAAACTAATATGCTTAAGGAGGAATATGCATGAAATGAAATAATGCAAGGTTACTTATTTATATTTGATTTAGATGGTATAACTTTATGGCAAAGTGAAGATACAGGTAGATCCAAAATTTGAGAAGTGAACAAAGAATGGATCTCTTTTTTATTTGTTTAAGGCTGTGGGATAAGATAAGAGTCATGTGTGGTGTGGCAGTGGTAAAGCCAGTTTTGTGTTCCATGTTAAACGTACGTAGTGGTGATCATAGGTGTTAAAGTTGTGTACCAACCGACACTAGAGAATGTTGATTAATAAATAAGGTGGGGAAAACCAAAGTTACTGATATTTTCATGATTTTGAAAAGCATATTGGAACATGGGATGAGCCCAATAATGTCTCTATATATTTTTTTTTTAATTCTTATGCATTTTTAAATATTTAATTTAAATCAGTGAGTATAAAGGAACAATATAGTGAGTAGTGACAATTTTTTGACATAGTACTCTCTTAATCATCCTCCTACCTCCAATTGACAACGTGTGTCATTTTTTTATTATACATTCATAGATCAATATGTATTTAGTTTTTATTTATGTCAATGTGCAAATAGTTATGAATGGATAAATAAAAAGGTAAAATAATTATTGTAAACTAGATGTAAACAATTTTCTTACCAAACTAGAAGAATAAAAGTTACTATGCATTTATTAACTTCAGTAACATAAAAATTCCAACTGAGAGGAACAATAGTAAAAACTAAAAAGATTTAGCTATATTGTATTTTTAGGGGTACTTTATATGAATAAAATTAATGAGATTTAATATAATACAGATACCTTAATTATAACTCTATGTAAACTGCGACAGTCTACTACAGTTTATGATTCTCATGTAATCTGTTATAACCTACCGCGGATTACAAGCAAACCTAATTCATCCTAACCCGCGACATTCAGCCGCGATTTATGAAGACTGTCATGAAGCCAAAAACTGCTAGTCCCTACTGCAATTTGCGTTTTAAAAGTGTGTCCTAAATTGTTACACCCTATAGTGGACTATGGAGGATTTCGAAATGACAATCAGCTGTAATCTATAGCGGATTATGAACAGGTAGAGGCATTATATATACCAGTTGAAGGTAATTATGAAGTAGAGTGTCAAATTCATAATGTCTAGTGAGAATAGTTTTTTAGCTCTAGTGCATTGCTCAGGATTAATTCATAAAAGCAAGAGAGAGAGTGTGATGTTTACTGATAAGAAACTCCTGAGTGTTTTTATTCGGTTATCGAATATCTTGTCAGATCTAAAAATCAGCATTTTGTAGAAGTTTGGGGTGTGTGGGACCAAATGGGTGAAAAAGTTATTTCATAAGATTTCTATTGTAGTTGTGTCAACTGATGTGAAGTATGATACGTTTGTGATAGGGTCTGATGAAAATCTGCAGGTTCTATTTCATTGTCGAAAAAATATTCCAAAAGTGAGAACACACGAGTTATATGCAAAGTTAGAGGATGGTGTTGACATTTCTAGGGCATCAGCTCCGAATCCTTAATCGACAAGGTTGGGGATGCTTGTAGTTCGATGCCTGTGGTTTCACCAGCTTGTCGGTTGGTTGAATCTCCATCTTTTGCAGTTGGAATGGCTAGTTCTCCTCCCATGATTTCTGATTTTGTAGGTGACGGTGAATCAGATCGAGTTGAAAATGCAATGCAAGAGGATAATTCAGACGAGGAGCCTATAGACATAGTTGGGGACAGTGATGAAGATACAAGGATCAACCAACGAACATAGCATGGTCCATCAAGTTTTGGCATACAGCAACATCTTCTACATTTCTCAACTTTGAACTTGGAAGCTATGGGGCAACAACCGGACGTAGATGCTACCTTTGGGGGGTTAGAGATTGCATGATAGAATCGCTCCTATAGAATTTTAGATTGGGCAATCTTTCCAAAATAAAGAGGAAGCAGTGTTGAGTGTAAAGAGTTATAGCATCCATCGTGGAGTTAAGTACAAGATATTAAAGTCAAATCATTTTAAGTACCATAGAAAATGCAAGGAGTTTGGTAAAGGTTGCACTTGGTTAATCCGCATCACACTTCGATAATGAAAGGATACATAGGAGGTTAGAACATAAAATAGACCTCACACTTGATTGGCTACATTGATTTCAAGCGATCACCGGTAGTTTGATTATCACGTCATTTGTGTGATGATCTTTCTATTGGTTAGATCCGATGCTCCAGTTACGATAAAGGTGTTGCAGCAAGCTACAAAAGCAACGTATAATTTTAAACCTACTTACAGGAAGGTTTGGCTGGCAAAGCAAAAGGCATGAGAAGAATCATACGGTGAGTTGCCACGTTGAAAGCTTGGTGTGTAGTCCACCATGGTTGAAACCATTGTAGTGTTGAAAACTTCTTCGGTAAGAGTTGGTGATCAGATTGATGAATCTACAAAGTACTTTCATCATATTTTCTGGATATTTCCTCTTTGTATTGAGGCCTTTAGACATTGCAAGCCAATGGTGAGCATTGATGGTACTCAATTGTATGCCAAGTATGGGGTACTTTGCTTCTGGCTATCGCGCAAGACTAAAACTTGAATATCTTGTCCATTACATTTGCACTTGTGGAAAGAGAAAATGTTGAGTCGTGATCTTCTTGTGATCTTTGATAGGCACAATGGCAACAATGCTGCTCTGGAGGTCCCTGATAGTGGTTGGCTACCTCCTCGTGCTTATCAAGCATTCTGTATTTGTCATATTGCAGCAAACTTCTCTTTGAGTTTCAAGAATTATGATGTAAAAAGGCTACTTTTGAATGCTACATACGTGATGACCAAGGCAGAATTTGACTATTGATTTGATGTTATGAGGACTAAAAATTTGGCTATGTGTGATTGGACAAACAAAATGGAATACGATAAGTGGACTCAGCATTAGGACTACTAACATATCTAAGTGTGTTAATTCTATTCTAATGGGAACAATAAATCTTCCAGTAACTTTATTGGTAAAGTCCACATACGAAAGGCTTGCAGAGTTGTTTGTTATTCGAAGACAAACAGAAGAGACGTAATTGGGTACTGGGCATCAATTCTGCCAGGCTCTTGTGAAAGAAATAGAGCACAACTTGAGAGATTTGGGATGCTTCACCCTCACTTTGTTTGACAGGCATCATTCTGAGTATACTGTGGCAGAAACGACTCTTACCAATAACTTGTCACTTGGCACATCCAGAGACAGAGTCTTGTGCGCCACTCGGTGCCACCTGTCTAAGTATTTTGCGGATGGACTTGGATCAACAACTCTCTCTATCGTAAGGACAAAATCGACTCTCTTATTCCAATACAGATGCCATGTCTGATAATAAAGTAGGAACCACTGATCTCCATCCCTACCATCCTTTGCATGGAATAAGATTATGTTCAGAGCTGGCTCAGGTAGATGCTGTATAATGCTGAGATATGGTACCACTCTATCAACTTGATGCCACTCAAGCACAGCAAAATATATCAAGCTCATGACCACCCACTATAACCTAGAGTGCTCCTTGGCAAGTATCTCCGGATGAACCACGACAACCACCTCAGCAGCAAAGTAAAACTCTTATACAAACTGAAAAGAAAAAGAGAATATAAGGTTAGAACACAACATACAGAGAAGTCAGTCAACTGCTTATGATACAATTAACCACATATAAATAACTTACGTCTCGATCACATAATCTATCCAAAGCAAGACGAATCTGAATAAGTCTTTGCTCCTTAGCATCCAAAGTCGGTAAATAAGTCACCCACCTATAATTTTTGTTGTTAGAAGAGCATAATAAAGGATAATAACTTAAAATAAACATTTAATATGCTAAATGCATTAAACGATACCTAAATGCCAATCAAAAAGCAAATGTCTCAAAACCATACGGCCTCAACGTGGAAAACTGCCAGAATATCCAAGATTGTAGAAGCTGAAACGAACTAGCCAAGTTAGTGATATTTCTGTTGGCCACCCGACACATGGACCTATATAAAAATGCCAATGCAGCTGAATCCTAGCTATAATTACCCATCTCGTTAAGTTTCGCCACATACGGCAACAACCGAAGGTAAACCCGATTCTCATTTTTTTCACCAAAAGTTTGAGTGGATAGTAGCATCATAATATAAGTGCGAGTGTATATACGCATGGTATCCTCACTCGCATCGGCTGGAAGCACCCTAAACCTCACATAGAACCATGTAAAGTGGACTGTCATATGCTTGACTTTATTCGGCGGTGGCAGCTCGCTGAATAACTCTTGAAACCACTCCCATGCTGGCTTCCCATCCTCTATGAACTGTTCGAAGTCAGCGAGGCACCCACTAGCAACCTCTCTATCAACAGACAACCCCAACTGATATGACACGTCCTATAGCGTGATGGTGCACTCTCCGAATGGCATGTAAAAGGTGTGTGTCTCAGGACGCCACCTCTCAATGAATGTGCTCACCATATGCTCATCCACCCAAAACCAATGAGTGTTCATCCTAGACAAGTGATATAAACCAATTTTCAAATAAGGTATGATTTGGTCATGCAAAGGCATATTCTGTTGCCTTCTAAAGTTGTAAATACACCTATTTAGCTGCATCATATGAAAAAATAACTACATGCTGGTGCAGAATTTATAACCCACAAACTAATCGGCAAGTGCACCAGGTCGTACCAAGTAATACCTCAGGTGAGTGAGGGTCGATACCACGAGGATTGATGGATCAAGCAACAATAATTGAGTGATTAGCTTAGTTAGACAAATAGAAAATAGTGTTTGAGTGTTCAATTGCATTAAATAGTAATTAAGAATATCATAAAACAAGCAGTAAATAAAGTTGGGAAAAACAATACGAAGAAGGCAGTTAAGGCTTCAGAGTTATCTATTTTTCAGATTGACTTTTCTTACTAACTATTTTAATCATGCAAGATTTAATTCATGGCAAACCATATGTGACTAGACCCTAATTCCTTAGACCTTTCTAGTCTCCTCTAATTCTCATCAATCGCTAATTCTTTGGTCAATTAATTCCAATTAGGGGGTGAAGTTTAATTCTGATTATTATGCCACAAAAATCCTAATTATCCAAATATAAGAGGATTATATGTCACGTGTCCAGTTAAATCCAGATAATTAGAATTTAGGAGAAATTATTTTCAAGCTGTTGTTTGATGTTTGGAAAACGATCCAACACAAAACTCACCGGCAAGTGTACCGGGTCGCATCAAGTAATAAAACTCACGGGAGTGAGGTCGATCCCACAGTGATTGAAGGATTGAGAAATTTTAGTTTAGTGGTTGATTTAGTCAAGCGAATCAAATATTGGTTGAGTGATTTTGTATCCAACAGTAAGCAAATAGCAGGAAATGTAAAGGGAGAGGGATGAATTGCAGAAATTAAAGAGAACTGAAAGTAAAGATGCTGAATCTTAAAGAGCAAGAAATTAAATGACTGAAACTTAAAGTGCAAGAAATATAAATTACAATAACTTAGAGTGGAAGAAATATAAATTGCTTGAATGAAAAAAAGGAGCTGAGGACTGGGAATTCAGAATTTAAGCAAGGGAAATTTAATTGCAATAATTAATAAAGCAGAAGATGAATTGGAAGTAACTAGAATTCAAACAGGAAATGAAATTAAATTGCAAGCAGGGGTTCACAGAAGAACCAAAAGGAAAATAAGATCTCAGGGCTCCAGAGACTAGATAGCAAAGTCTAGATCTCAATTGCCTTCCCAGATCCAAGTTCACAAAGCAATTAACGAGAAATTAAAGAAGAAGCAGCAAAGAAAATGTAATTGAACTCAATTATGCAGCAAGGAAATTAAAGAGATTTTGAATGGAGATTGAGACAGAAATTCCTCAATTCTTCACACCCAAGACTCAAACAAGAAAAGTAAAAATGCTCAAGCAAGAACGAGGAAGAAGAGATATCAATTCTCCTCCCCAATTCTCTCAGATCTCAGTTTAAAGCTCTCAAAGAAAATGAAGTCTCAAAATGTAAAAGTTCCAAAATCAAAAGAAGGGTCAAAAGTCAAAAGTAAAAGAAAGGGTCTTAATTACATCAAACTATCTCCTATTTATACACTTTCTATTCTTGGATTTTGGCATTTGGATGGGCCTTTAATTTGGTGAAGAAAAGAATTAAATTGGATTTTTAATCCAATTTTCAGCCCATGAGAAAGTAGCTCCCAGAAGGCTGCCCTGCCCTTGTGGAGGGCAGAGCAGGAAATGGTGCGTGCGGCCCTTGTTGCGTGCGTGTGATGCATCAGAATGCTGCACTGCCCTTGTGGAGGGCAAGGCAGAGTTTTCTTGGTGCGCCAGATTCTGCCCGTGCGCGCTGCTGCTGGCCGAGACTCCCTTGGTGCGCCTAATCTTGTGCGCTGGCCGTGCACCACAAAATGCTGCCCTGCCCTTGTGGAGGGCAGGGCAATGTTTCCAAAACTGAAGTCCCACATTCGAAACTCGGTGGAGGCACACGCTGCTTCTTTTTCTTTGGTTTTCTTGGCACCAAAGTAATGCTTAGTTCCTTGTTTCCTCATGGTGCCGTGTTCGATCCAGGGAGAATGAAAGCAAGCCAATTTTTGCTTGATTTTATTGTGCTTGAGCACTACTCCTTTCCTCTTTGTCCTTGGGTTCGAAACCCATAGGAAGCATTATGAAGCAATTTCTTTTGAATTTTTCTTGGGTGAAGCCCGATATTGCTCTTGAGGAGGGCAGGGCAGAGTTTTTGCTCTCTTTGATTCTTAGCATCAAATTGTGCTCCGCCCTTGTTGTGGACAGGGCAGTAATGCTTTTCATGGTTTGGCTCATTATGTTGCTCTCCTGGAGGGCAGTGTGCTCTCTTGGTGGGCAGTGTAGCTTCCTCCCTTCCATGCGCCACATTCTTTTTTCCTTGGGCCACGCTTTCTTAAGCCACGTTTTTTGCTCTTTTCTTCCTTTCTTCACCTACAAGAAACCAAAACAACCAATCAAAGTATCTCTAAACTCATAAGGTTTATAAATCATTAAAAATCAATTAATTTTAGCTTAAACCTCATGATTTAGCATCAATTTAATGGTGGTTGCTTGATTTAAAGAAGTTATGCATTTTCATTCCAAATCACTTACTTAGGATGCAAGAAAGTGCATAAAAACTAATAAAACAAGTGAAATTAGCTTGAAAAATGGGTATATGATGACCTGTCATCATTGTTCAAGTAAAGAGCTTTTCCAAGGTATACAAGAACTCAATTAGAAAGATGGTCATACTTCCGTTCTACCCAAATTCATAAGATAAAGAACGAAAACAATTCTTGAAATATAGATCCAAACATGAATTAAAATAGAAAAATGGTGCATGGTGCACCAAATTGTGATCATCAATGGCGCCATCAACATGGTACGCTCAATTGAAATCTCAACTCTTTATCACAACTTCGCACAACTAACCAGCAAGTGCACTGGGTTGTCCAAGTAATAAACCTTACGCGAGTAAGGGTTGATCCCCCGGAGATTGTTGGTATGAAGCAAGCTATGGTCATCTTGTAAATCTCAGTCAGGCAGATTCAAATGGTTATGAATGATTTATGAATAAAGCATAAAATAAAGATAGAGATACTTATGCAATTCATTGGTGAGATATGGAGATGCTTTGTCCCTTCCGTCTCTCTGCTTTCCTACTGTCTTCATCCAATCCTTCTTACTCCTTTCCATGGCAAGCTGTATGTTGGGCATCACCGTTGTCAATGGCTACATTCCCGTCCTCTCAGTAAAAATGTTCAATGCGCTCTGTCACAGCACGGCTATTCAGCTGTCGGTTCTCGATCATATCGGAATAGAATCCAGTGATTCTTTTGCGTCTGTCACTAACGCCCACAATCGCGAGTTTGAAGCTCGTCACAGTCATTCAATCATTGAATCCTACTCAGAATACCACAGACAAGGTTTAGACCTTCTGGATTCTCTTGAATGCCGCCATCAATTCTAGCTTATACCACAAAGATTCCGGTTAAGAAATCCAAGAGATATCCACTCAATCTAAGGTAGAACGGAGGTGGTTGTTAGGCACACGCTCATAGGTGAGAATGATGATAAGTGTTACGGATCATCACATTCATCAAGTTGAAGAACAAGTGATATCTTAGAACAAGAATAAGCTGAATTGAATAGAAGAACAATAGTAATTGCATTAATACTCGAGGTACAGCAGAGCTCCACACCTTAATCTATGGTGTGTAGAAACTCCACCATTGAAAATACACAAGAACAAGGTCGAGGCATGGCCGAGTGGCCAGCCTCCCAAAGAGGGTTCAATCATAAAAACATGATCAAAAGATGAAAATACAATAGCAAAAGGTCCTACTTATAGAGAACTAGTAGCTTAGGGTTTACAAATATGAGTAAATGACATAAAAATCCACTTCTCAGCCCACTTGGTGTGTGCTTGGGCTGAGCATTGAAACATTTTCTTGTAGAGACTTTTCTTGGAGTTAAACGCCAGCTTTTGTGCCAGTTTGGGCGTTTAACTCCCATTCTTGTGCCAGTTTCGGCGTTTTACACCAGAATTCTTGAGCTGATTTGGAACGCCTGTTTGGGCCATCAAATTTCGGGCAAAGTATGGAGTATTACACATTGCTGGAAAGCCCAGGATGTCTACTTTCCAACGCAATTGAGAGCGCGCCAAGTGGGTTTCTGTAGCTCCAGAAAATCTACTTCGAGTGCAGGGATGTCAGAATCCAATAGCATCTGCAGTCCTTTTCAGCCTCTGAATCAGGTTTTTGCTCAGGTCCCTCAATTTCAGCCAGAAAATACCTGAAATCATAGAAAAACACACAAACTAATAGTAAAGTCCAGAAAAGTGAATTTTAACTAAAAACTAATATAAATATAATAAAAACTAACTAAAACATACTAAAAATATACTAAAAACAATGCCAAAAAGCGTACAAATTATCCGCTCATCACAACATCAAACTTAAATTGTTGCTTGTCCCCAAGCAACTGAAAATCAAATAAGATAAAAAGAAGAGAATATGCAATGAATTCCAAAAACATCTATGAAGATCAATATTAATTAGATGAGCGGGGCTTTTAGCTTTTTACCTCTGAACAGCTTTTGCATCTCACTTTATCCTTTGAAATTCAGAATGATGGGCTTCTATAGGAACTCAGAATCCAGATAGTGTTATTAATTCTCCTAGTTAAGTATGATGATTCTTGAACATAGCTACTTTATGAGTCTTGGCCGTGGCCCAAAGCACTCTGTCTTCCAGTATTGCCACAGGATACATACATGCCACAGACACATAACTGGGTGAACCTTTTCAGATTGTGACTCAGCTTTGCTAGAGTCCCCAATTAGAGGTGTCCAGGGTTCTTAAGCACACTCTTTTTGCCTTGGATCACAACTTTATTATTTCTTTTTCTTTTTTATTTTATTTATTTTTTTCGCACATAATCTCTTTTTTTTTTGAATTCACTGAATTTTCTTGCTTCAAGAATCATTTTTTTTGATTTTTCAGATCCTCAGTAACATGTCTCCTTTTTCATCATTCTTTCAAGAGCCAACATTCATGAACAGCAAATTCAAAAGACATATGCACTGTTCAAGCATACATTCAGAAAACAAAGTATTGCCTCCACATCAAAATAATTAATCTGCTATAAAATTGAAAATTCATGCAATTCTTCTCTTTTCCAATTAAGAACATTTTTCATTTAAGAAAGGTGATGGATTCATAGGACATTCATAACTTTAAGGCATAGACACTAAGACACTAATGATCATAAGACACAAACATAGATGATGAACATAAGCATAAAAATTCGAAAAATAGGAGAATAAAGAACAAGGAGATTAAAGAACGGGTCCACCTTAGTGATGGTGGCTTGTTCTTCCTCTTGAAGATCTTATGGATTGCTTGAGCCCCTCAATGTCTCTTCCTTGCCTTTGTTGCTCCTCTCTCATGACTCTTTGATCTTCTCTAATTTCATGGAGGAGAATGGAATGTTCTTGGTGCTCCACCCTTAGTTGTCCCATGTTGGAACTCAATTCTCCTAGGGAGGTGCTGATTTGCTCCCAATAGTTTTGTGGAGAAAAGTGCATCCCTTGAGGCATCTCAGGGATTTCATGATGAGTAGGATCTCTTGTTTGCTCCATCCTCTTATTAGTGATGGGCTTGTCTTCATCAATGAGGATGTCTCCCTCTATGTCAATTCCGACAGAATAACAGAGGTGACAAATGAGATGAGGGAAGGCTAACCTTGCCAAGGTAGAGGACTTGTCCGCCACCTTATAAAGTTCTTGGGATATAACCTCATGAACTTTTACTTCCTCTCCAATCATGATGCTATGAATCATGATAGCCCGGTCTATAGTAACTTCGGACCGGTTGCTAGTGGGAATGACTGAATGTTGGATAAACTCCAACCATCCTCTAGCCACGGGCTTGAGGTCATGCCTTCTCAGTTGAACCGGCTTCCCTCTTGAATCTCTCTTCCATTGAGCGCTGATGAGCGGATAATTTGTATGCTTTTTGGCATTATTTTTAGTATATTTTTGGTATGATATAGTTAGTTTTTAGTATATTTTTATTAGTTTTTAGTTAAAATTCACTTTTCTGGACTTTACTATGAGTTTGTGTGTTTTTCTATGATTTCAGGTATTTTCTGGCTGAAATTGAGGGAGCTGAGCAAAAACCTGAGTTAGGCTGAAAAAAGACTGCTGATGTTGTTGGATCTTGACCTCCCTATACTCGGAATGGAATTTTTGGAGCTACAGGAGTCCAATTGATGCGCTCTCAATTGGGTTGGAAAGTAGACATCCAAGGCTTTCCATCAATATATAATAGTCTATACTTTGCGCGAAGATAAATGACGTAAACTGGCATTTAACGCCAGTTCTATGTTCCATTCTGGTGTTAAACGCCAGAAACAGGTTACAAGTTGAAGTTAAACGCCCAAAGTAGGTAACAACCTGATGTTTAACTCCAGAAACAGCCCAGGCACATGAAAAGCTTAAGTCTCAGCCCCAGCACACACCAAGTGGGCCCCAGAAGTGGATTTCTGCACCAATTATCTTAGTTTACTCATATTCTGTAAACCTAGGTTACTAGTTTACTATTTAAACAACTTTTAGAGACTTATCTTGTACCTTATGATATTTTCAGATCTGAATTACATACTTTTTGACGGCATGAGTCTCTAAACTCCATTGTTGGGGGTGAGAAGCTCTGCGGCGTCTCGATGAATTAATACAATTCCTTTGTTTTCCATTCAAACACGCTTGTTCTTATCTAAGATGTTCATTCGCGCTTAATTATGGAGAAGGTGATGATCCGTGACACTCATCACCTTCCTCAATCCATGAACGTGTGCCTGACAACCACCTCCGTTCTACATCAGACTGAATGAACTTCTCTTAGATTCCCCAACAGAATCTTCGTGGTATAAGCCGGATTGATGGCGGCATTCATGAGAATCCGGAACGTCTAAACCTTGTCTGTGGTATTCCGAGTAGGATTCAGGGATTGAATGACTGTGACGAGCTTCAAACTCGCGATT
>NC_029781.3:72851264-72851541 GCF_000817695.3 Arachis duranensis
ATAGCTTGCTTCATACCAACAATCTCTGTGGGATCGACCCTTACTCGCGTAAGGTTTATTACTTGGACGACCCAGTACACTTGCTGGTTAGTTGTGTGAAGTTGTGTTTATGCCATGGTATTGAACACCAAGTTTTTTGATTCATTACCGGGGATTATTTGATTTGTGAAAAGTATTGATCATAATTTCGCGCTACCAAGTTTTTGGCACCATTGCCGGGGATTGTTGAGTTTGGACAACTGACAGTTCATCTTGTTGCTTAGATTAGGTATTTTTT
>NC_029781.3:72851683-72853187 GCF_000817695.3 Arachis duranensis
CATCACAAGAGCTTGTTGATTTCTATCAATCTTGCTTTTGGAGCAGTGATCTGCTAAGGCTTGGCTGGTCATTGGCCATGTATAGTGTTTTGGACCGAAGCTTTCTTTGAAAGCTTGGCTGGCTGTGAAGCCATGTCTAATTCCTGGACCGAAGTCTTAGACTAAACATTGCAAGATTCCTGGAATTCTCATTAAGAATTTTGATACCTTTTTCCACTTAATTTTCGAAAATCACACAAAAAAATTACAAAATCATAAAATCCAAAAATTTCTTGTTTGAGTCTAGTGTTTCATTTTAAGTTTGGTGTCAATTGCATGCATTCATTCATGAGTCTTAAGGATCTTCAAATAATTCTTGATGATTTCTTACTCTGATCTTTAAATTCTCCTGACTTGAGTGTTTAGTGTGTCTCATATGCATTCTTATTAGTGTCAGTAGTATACAAACTGCTAAGTTTGGTGTCTTGCATACATTGTTATTTGATTTTAGTTGCATTTTTATTATTCCTCATTATTAAAAATCCAAAAATATTTTTAATTTGTGTCTTCTCAAGTCAATAATACAGAGAATTGAAGATTCAGAACATACAGCAGAGGAATTGCACAGAAAAAGCTGGGCGTTCAAAACGCCCAGTGAAGAAGGATAGACTGGCGTTTAAACGCCAGCCAGGGTACCTGGTTGGGCGTTTAACGCCCAAAAGGGTATAGTTTTGGGCGTTAAACGCCAAAATGTGCACCATTCTGGGCATTTAACGCCAGGATGGCACAAGAGGGAAGATTCTGTTTTCAATGCAATTTTTTTTCAAGTTTTCAAAGTTTTTCAAAATCAAATCTTTTTCAAATCATATCTTTTCAATCATATGTTTTCAAAATCAATTTCTTTCTATTTTCAAAGATACTTGTTATCAATTAATGATTTGATTCAACATTTCAAGTATGTTGCCTTTTCTGTTGAGAAAGGTTTAATGTTTGAATCATATTTTTTCTTGATAGCCAAGTCACTAATCTTCAAAATCAAATCTTTTAAAATGTTTTTCAAATCATATCTTCTCAATCACATTTTTTTAAACTAATCATATCTTCTTAACCACATCTTTTTCAAAATAATTTTCAATCAAATCTCTTTAATTTCTAATTTCAAAATCTTTTTCAAAAATCACTTGATCTCTTTCCCACTTTCATTTTCGAAAATTAAGTAATGTTTTTCAAAAATGTTTTCAAAATTTATACTTAATTTTCGAAAATCACTTCCCTTATTTTCACATCCTTCTATTTATGGACTAACACTATTCCTTAATGCAAAATTCGAACTCCATCTCCTTTGATAAGTTCAAATTTTCTACTACTGTCTTCTACTCTTCTTTTCCTCTGACACTTCAAGGAATCTCTATATTGTGACATAGAGGATTCCACATTTTCTTGTTCTCTTCTCTCTCATATGAGCAGGAGCAAAGACAAAGGCATTCTTGTTGAGGCTGACCCTGAACCTGAAAGGACCTTGAAG
>NC_029781.3:72854131-72854905 GCF_000817695.3 Arachis duranensis
GCAAGCCTTTTCCATCATCTTCTCAGCAACAGACAGAGAATTCTAAGCAGAATTCCTCTGACTTAGCAACTATAGTCTTTGATCTAATCAAAACCACTCAAAGTTTCATAACTGAAACAAGGTCCTCCATTAGAAACTTGGAGGCACAAGTGGGTCAGCTAAATAAGAAAGTTACTGAACTCCCTCCTAGTACTCTCCCAAGCAATACAGAAGAAAATCCAAAAGGAGAGTGCAAGGCCATCAACATGGCCGAATTTTGGAGGAAGGAGAGGCAGTGAATGCCACTGAGGAAGACCTCAATGGACGTCCACTGACCTCCAATGAGTTCCCCAATGAGGAACCATGGGAATCTGAGGCTCAACTTGAGACCATAGAGATTCCATTGGACTTACTTCTGCCATTCATGAGCTCTGATGAGTACTCTTCCTCTAAAGAAGATGAGTATGTCACTGAGGAGCAAGTTGCCAAATACCTTGAAGCAATCATGAAGCTAAATGACAAGTTATTTGGAAATGAGCTTGGGAGGATGAACCCCCTTTGCTCACCAAAGAACTGGATGACTTGTCTAGGCAGAAACTGCCTCAAAAGAGACAGGATCCTGGGAAGTTTTCAATACCTTGTACCATAGGCACCATGACCTTCAAGAAGGCCTTGTGTGACTTAGGGTCAAGTGTAAACCTCATGCCTCTCTCTGTAATGGAGAAGTTAGGGATCACTGAGGTGCAAGCTGCAAAAATCTCACTAGAGATGGCAGACAACTCAAGAAAACAAGCC
>NC_029781.3:72855043-72855366 GCF_000817695.3 Arachis duranensis
ATCCTTGGCAGACCCTTCCTAGCCACAGCAAAGGCTATGATTGATGTTGATAGAGGAGAGTTGATCATTCAAGTGAATGAAGAAACCCTTATGTTTAAGACTCAAGGATATCCCTCTATCATCATAGAGAGGAAGCATGAAGAGCTTCTCTCAAAACAGAGCCAAACAGAGCCCCCACAGTCAAACTCTAAGTTTGGTGTTGGGAGGCCACAACCAAACTCTAAGTTTGGTGTTGAACCCCCACATTCAAACTCTAAGTTTGGTGTTGGGAGGTTCCAACATTGCTCTGAGTACCTGTGAGGCTCCATGAGAGCCCTCTGTCA
>NC_029781.3:72858773-72860702 GCF_000817695.3 Arachis duranensis
GTGGTATAGGCGAGAACTGATGGCAGCATTCAAGAGAATCCGGAAGGTCTAACCTTGTCTGTGGTATTCTGAGTAGGATTCAATGATTGAATGACTGTGACGTGCTTCAAACTCCTGAGGGCGGGGCGTTAGTGACAGACGCAAAAGAATCGATGGATTTTATTCCGGCCTGACCGAGAACCGACAGCTGAATTCCGCATGCTGTGACAGAGCATATGCAATCGTTTTCACTGAGAGGATGGGAGGTAGCCATTGACAATGGTGAAACCCTACACAAGCTTGCCATGGAAAGGAGTAAGAAGGATTGGATGAAGACAGTAGGAAAGCAGAGAGACGGAAGGGAAGGCATCTTCATGCGCTTATCTGAAGTTCCTACCAATAAATTACATAAGTATCTCTATCTCTATCTTTTATGTTATTTTCGTTCATCACCATATCCATATGAGTTTGCCTGACTAAGATTTACAGGATGACCATAGCTTGCTTCATACTAACAATCTCCGTGGGATCGACCCTTACTCGCGTAAGGTTTATTACTTGGACGACCCAGTGCACTTGCTGGTTAGTTGTGTGAAGTTGTGTAATGCCATGGTATTGAACACCAAGTTCTTGGGGTTCATGACCGGGGATTATGAGAGTTGTAAAAGGTATTGTTCACAATTTCGCGCACCAAGCGCCCTCTCCACAAATGTCTATGAGGACTTGGTCAAACCTTTTATCGAAGTTGACCCTTCTAGTGTAAGGGTGTTCATCTCCTTGCATCATGGGCAAGTTGAATGCCAACCTTACATTTTTCGGATTAAAATCCAAGCATTTCCCCCGAACCATTGTAAGCCAATTCTTTGGGTTCGGGTTCACACTTTGACCATGGTTCTTGGTGATCCATGCATTGGCATAGAACTCTTGAACCATTAAGATTCTGACTTGTTGAATGGGGTTGGTAAGAACTTCCCAATCTCTTCTTCGGATCTCATGTCGGATCTCCGGATATTCACTCTTTTTGAGTTTGAAAGGGACCTCGGGGATCACCTTCTTCATGGTCACAACTTCATAGAAGTGGTCTTGATGCACCCTTGAGATGAATCTCTTGTGTGAAAATGAAGGAGTGAAGATGGGTTTATATAGGGGTGGAGAGAGGGGTAGGGTTCGGTTATGTGAGGGTGGGTTGGGAGGGAAAGTGGTTTGAATTTGAATGGTGAGGTAGGTGAGGTTTTATGAAGGATGGATGTGAGTGGTAAGGAGAATAGTGGGATTTGATAGGTGAGGGGTTTTTGGGAAAGAGGTGTTAAGGTGATTGGTGAATGGGTGAAGAAGAGAGAGAGTGGTGAGGTAGGTGGGGATCCTGTGGGTCCACAGATCCTGAGATGTCAAGAAAAATTCATCCCTGCACCAAGTGGCGAGCAAAAATGCTCTTTATGCCAATAATTACGTTAAACGCTGGGTTGGTACCCATTTCTGGCGTTTAACGCCAGCTTCTTGCCCTTTCCTGGCGTTTAACGCCAGTCTGGTGCCCCTTTCTGGCGTTAAACGCCCAGAATGGTGCCAGACTGGGCGTTAAACGCCCATTTGCTGTCCTTACTGGCGTTTAAACGGCAGCAAGTTTTCCTCCAGGGTGTGCTATTTTTCTTTCTATTTTTCATGCTGTTTTTGCTTTTTCAATTGATTTTGTGACTTCCCATGATCATCAACCTACAGAAAACATAAAATAACAAAGAAAATTAGATAAATATAACATTGGGTTGCCTCCCAACAAGCACTTCTTTAATGTCAGTAGCATGACAGTGGGCTCTCATGGAGCCTCACAGATACTCAGAGGAATGTTGGAACCTCGCAACACCAAAATTAGAGTTTGAATGTGGGGGTTCAACACCAAACTTAGAATTTGGTTGTGGCCTCCCAACACCAAACTTAGAGTTTGACTGTGGGGGC
>NC_029781.3:72860827-72862344 GCF_000817695.3 Arachis duranensis
ATTCACTTGAATGATCAATTCTCCTCTGTCAACATCAATCACAGCCTTTGCTGTGGCTAGGAAGGGTCTGCCAAGGATGATGGATTCATCCATGCACTTCCCACTCTCTAGGACTATGAAATCAGCAGGGATTTAATGGTCTTCAACTTTTACCAGAACACCCTCTACAAGTCCATAAGCTTATTTTCTTGAATTATCTGTCATCTCTAGTGAGATTCTTGCAGCTTGTACCTCAAAGATCCCTAGCTTCTCCATTACAGAGAGAGGCATGAGGTTTATGCTTGACCCTAGGTCACACAGAGCCTTCTTGAAGCTCATGGTGCCTACTGTACAAGGTATTGAGAACTTCCCAGGGTCCTGTCTCTTTTGAGGTAATCTCTACCTAGTCAAGTCATCCAGTTCTTTGGTGAGCAAAGGGGGTTCATCCTCCCAAGTCTCATTACCAAATAACTTGTCATTTAGCTTCATGATTGCTCCAAGGTATTTAGCAACTTGCTCTTCAGTGACATCTTCATCCTCTTCAGAGGAAGAATACTCATCAGAGCTCATGAATGGCAGAAGTTAATCCAATGGAATCTCTATGGTCTCAGTGTGAGCCTCAAATTCCCATGGTTCCTCATTAGGGAACTCATTGGAGGCCAGTGGACGTCCATTGAGGTCTTCCTCAGTGGCGCTCACTGCCTCTTTCTCCTCTCCAAGTTTGGCCATGTTGATGGCCTTACACTCTCCTTTTGGATTCTCTTTTGTATTGCTTGGAAGAGTACTAGGAGGAAGTTCAATAACTTTCTTACTCAGCTGACCCACTTGTGCTTCCAAATTTCTAATGGTGGACCTTGTTTTAGTCATGAAACTTTGAGTGGTTTTGATTAGATCAGAGACCATGGTTGCTAAGTCAGAGTAGCTCTGCTTAGAATTCTCTGTCTGTTACTGAGAAGATGATGGAAAAGACTTGTCATTGCTAAACCTGTTTTTTCCACTATTATTGTTGTTGAAACCTTGTTGAGGTCTCTGTTGATCCTTCCATAAGAGGTTTGGATGATTTCTCCATGAAGGATTATAGGTGTTTCCATAGGGTTCTCCCATGAAATTCACCTCTTCCATTGAAGGGTTCTCAGGATCATAAGCTTCTTCTTCAGATGAAGCATCCTTAGTACTGCCTGGTGCATCTTGCATTCCAAACAGACTTTGAGAAATCATATTGAATTGCTGAGTCAATATTTTGTTCTGAGCCAGTATGGCATTCAGAGTATCAATCTCAAGAACTCATTAAAAGGCATTGACTAGCTTTTCCCAAGAGTTCAGGCTTTCTTTAGGTTGTGAGTCCAACCATATTCTAGCTCTGTCTCTTATAGCAAAAGGGAATAGCATAAGTCTGTAGACCTCAGGGTCAACCTCATTAGTCTTGACAGTGTCACAGATTTGCAAGAATTCAGCTAAAAACTGATGAGGATCTTCCAATGGAAGTCCATGGAACTTGCAATTCTGTTGCATTAGAGAAACTAATTGAGGCTTAAGCT
>NC_029781.3:72862483-72864310 GCF_000817695.3 Arachis duranensis
ATTGTTGGCATTGTTGTTGTTTTCGGCTGCCATGTCTTCTTCTTTGAAGATTTCTGTTAGGTCCTCTACAGAGAGTTATGCTTTAACTTCTCTTAGTTTTTGCTTCAAGGTCCTTTCAGGTTCAGGGTCAGCCTCAACAAGAATGCTTTTGTCTTTGCTCCTGCTCATATGAAAGAGAATAAAACAAGAAAATATGGAATCCTCTATGTCACAGTATAGAGATTCCTTGAGGTGTCAGAGGAAAAGAAGAATAGAAGGAGGAGGTAGAAGAATTCGAACTTATCAAGAGGGATAGAGTTTGAATTGTGCATTGAGGAGAAGTGTTAGTCCATAAATAGAAGGATGTGAGAAGAGGGAAAGAAATTTTTGAAAATTAAAGTGAATTAATTAAAAGAAATTTTGAAAAATGGTAATTGATTTTCGAAAACTAAGATTGAGAAGAAATAAAGTAATTTTTGAAAAAGATTTTGAAATTAGAAATAAAAAAGATATGATTGAAAATTATTTTAAAAAAAGATGTGATTAAAAAGATATGATTGAAAAGTTATGGTTTTAAAAAGATATAATTGAAAAGATATGATTGAAAAACAATTTAAAAAAAATTGATTTTTAAAATCAATGACTTGGCCAACAAGAAAAGATATGATTCAAACATTAAACCTTTCTCAACAGAAAAGGCAACATACTTGAAATGTTGAATCAAATCATTAATTGTTAGCAAGTATTTTTGAAAATGGAAAGAAATTGATTTTGAAAATATATGATTGAAAAGATATGATTTGAAAAAGATTTGATTTTGAAAAATTTTGAAAACTTGAAAAAAATTTGAATTAAAAACAAAATCTTCCCTCTTTTGCCATCCTGGCGTTAAACGCGCAGAATGGTATACATTCTGGCGTTTAACGCCCAAAATGCTACCCTTTTGGGCGTTAAACACCCAGCCAGGTACCCTGGCTGGCGTTTAAATGCCAGTTTTCCTTCTTCATTGGGCGTTTTGAACGCCCAGCTTTTTCTGTGTAATTCCTTTGCTGAATGTTCTGAATCTTCAATTCTCTGTATTATTGACTTGAAAAGACACAAATTAAAAATTTTTTTTGGACTTTTAATAATGAGGAATAATCAAAATGCAACTAAAATCAAATGAACAATGCATGCAAGACACCAAACTTAGAAGTTTGTATACTACTGACACTAACAAATTGAGAATGCATATGAGAAACAACAAAACACTCAAGACAAGAGAATTTAAAGACCAGAGCAAGTAAATCATCAAGAACAACTTGAAAATCAATGAAGACACATGATAAATGCAAGAACAACAGAAACATGCAATTGACACCAAACTTAAAATGAGACACTAGACTCAAACAAGAAATATTTTTTATTTTTATGATTTTGTAATTTTTTTTGGTTTTTTTCGAAAATTATATGGAGAAGAAAATAAAAAGATTCAAAATTTATAATAAGAATTCCAGGAATCATGCAATGTTAGTCTAAAGCTTCAGTCTAAAGGAATTAGACATGGCTAGCCAAGCTTCAGCAGGACATTGCATTTAAGAGCTAAATTGATGAAGATCAATAAGCTTTGGTGATGATAAGAACATCACCTTGAAACACTAGAATTCATTCTTAAAAATTCTGAAAAATACCTAATCTAAGCAACAAGATAAACCGTCAGTTGTTCAAACTCAAACAATCCCCGGCAACGGCACCAAAAAATTGGTGTTGTTGCCGGATCAAAACTTGGCACTGTTATTGCAGGGAACAAATGCGAAACTGTAGTTAGGACATTTAATTCCCCAGCAACGGCGCCAAAAACTTGGTGCG
>NC_029781.3:72864319-72864755 GCF_000817695.3 Arachis duranensis
CCTACTGTCTTCATCCGATCCTTCTTACTCCTTTCCATGGCAAGCTGTATGTTGGGCATCACCGTTGTCAATGGCTACAGTCCCATCCTCTCAGTGAAAATGTTCAACGCGCTTTGTCACAGCACGGCTATTCAGCTATCGGTTCTCGATCATGTCGGAATAGAATCCAGTGATTCTTTTGCTTCTGTCACTAACGCCCCACAATCGCGAGTTTGAAGCTCGTCACAATCATTCAATCCTCGAATCCTACTCAGAATATCACAGACAAGGTTTAGACCTTCCAGATTCTCTTGAATGCCGCCATCAATTCTAGCTTATACCACGAAGATTCCGGTTATGAAATCCAAGAGATATCCACTCAATCTAAGGTAGAACGGAGGTGGTTGTCAGGCACACGTTCATAGGTGAGAATGATGATGAGTGTCATGGATCATCA
>NC_029781.3:72864824-72867359 GCF_000817695.3 Arachis duranensis
TGAATTGAATAGAAGAACAATAGTAATTGCATTAATACTCGAGGTACAGCAGAGCTCCACACCTTAATCTATGGTGTGTAGAAACTCCACCGTTGAAAATACATAAGAACAAGGTCTAGGCATGGCCGAGTGGCCAGCCTCCCAAAGAGGGTTCAATCATAAAAACATGATCAAAAGATGAAAATACAATAGCAAAAGGTCCTACTTATAGAGAACTAGTAGCTTAGGGTTTACAAATATGAGTAAATGACATAAAAATCCACTTCTCGGCCCACTTGGTGTGTGCTTGGGCTGAGCATTGAAGCATTTTCTTGTAGAGACTTTTCTTGGAGTTAAACGCCAGCTTTTGTGCCAGTTTGGGCGTTTAACTCCCATTCTTGTGCCAGTTCTGGCGTTTCATGCCAGAATTCTTGAGCTGACTTAGAACGCCTGTTTGGGCCATCAAATCTTGAGCAAAGTATGGACTATTAACATTGTTGGAAAGCCCAGGATGTCTACTTTCCAACGCAATTAAGAGCACGCCAAGTGGGTTTCTGTAGCTCCAGAAAATCCACTTCATGTGCAGGGAGGTCAGAATCCAACAGCATCTGCAGTCCTTTTCAGCCTCTGAATCAGATTTTTGCTCAGGTCCCTCAATTTCAGCCAGAAAATACCTGAAATCACAGAAAAACACACAAACTCATAGTAAAGTCTAGAAAAGTAAATTTTAACTAAAACTAATAAAAATATAATAAAAATTAACTAAAACATACTAAAAATATACTAAAAATAATGCCAAAAAGCGTACAAATTATCTGCTCATCAGTGCACAAAATTGCAATCACACCTTTGCAACTCCTCACAACTAACCAGCAAGTGCACTGGGTCGTCCAAGTAATACCTTATGTGAGTAAGAGTCGATCCCACGGAGATTGCCGGCTTGAAGCAAGCTATGGTTATCTTGTAACTCTTAGTCAGGAGATTAATGATAAAAAAGGTTTTGTTTGCAAAAAGTAAAAGAGTATGAAATGAATGATACTTGTTATTCAGTAATGGAGAATAGGTTGGGGTTTCAGAGACACTCTGTCTTTTGAATCTCTGCTTTTCTACTGTTTTCTTCTTCCAAACGCGCAAGGCTCCTTCTATGGCAAGCTATATGTTGGTGGATCACCGTTGTCAATGGCTACCATCCGTCCTCTCAGTGAAAATGGTCTAGGTACGTTTCCGCAGGGCTAATCATCTATCGGTTCTTACTTGTGTTGGAATAGGATACATCTATCCTTTTGCACACTATCACTGTGCCCAACATTCGTGAGTTTAAAACTCGTCACAGTCATCCCTTCCCAGATCCTACTCGGAATACCACAGACAAGGTTTAAACTTTCTGGATCTCAGGAATACTGCCAATTGGTTTTAGCCTCTACCACGAAGGTTCTGATCTCACGGATTCAAGTGCTCTGTTGTCAGGAAAGGTAAATCAATTCCGTGAATCAGAGACCCAAGAGATACACACTCAAGCTGTCGCCCAATGACTACGTTGAGCTCAAATAGAACGAAAGTGGTTGTCAGGCATGCGTTCATAGAATTAAGAATGATGATGATTGTCACGGATCATCACATCCTTCGTATTGAAGTACGAATGAGTATCTTAGAACGGAAGCAAGCGTGATTGAATAAAAAATAGTAGTAATTGCATTAATCCATTGAGATACAGCAGAGCTCCTCACCCCCACCTATGGGGTTTAGAGACTCATGCCGTGGAAAAATACAATACAAAATGTAAAAAATACCATAAGTCCCCCAAATGAAAGCCTAAAAGTAGTTTTTATACTAAACTAGTAACCTAGGTTTACAGAAAATGAGTAACTACATGCAGATAATGCAGAAATCCACTTTCGGGGTCCACTTGGTGAGTGTTTGGGCTGAACTTTGAAGCTTTCACGTGCATAGGTGACAAACCCCATTTTGAGGGTTTATCTTGTGCTAATTTCAAAGGGTTTATCAATGATTTCACACATTTTCTGCATGAAAATATAAGGATTTGCATTCTTTTCCTAGTTTTGCCTCATAAAGGAAAACATGCCTATTTTGCACTAAAATAGACACATTTCTAATCTCGCCTTAATGCCATTCGATACCGTGACTCGTGTGCTAAGTGGTTTCAGGACATAGACTAGGAATGGACAGGAAAAGATAAGGAAGAAGGGTGCAAAGAAAGGAAGCATGAGAATTGAAGCTTTGGAAATTTCTGCATGGGCGCGTGCGCGCACCTGACGCGCCCGCGCGGATGAGAGCAATGTGAAGCCGAAGCTAAGAGCCAAGCCACGAGCCGACTAGCGTAGCGGCTAAGACAGAATCCTCATGGACGCGTACGCGTACACTCCGCTTCCGCGCATACTCCAGAGCCGCATCAAGGGCGCGCACGCGTACCTTGCGCGTGCGCGCCGATGTTCGAAAATGATTTTTTAAAAGTCACGTGACTTAGGCGTGGAGTTGGTTGGAGATCCCAACTTTTGAGGAGTGCTTTGGCGGGAAAAGACTTAAGAGGACCAAGGG
>NC_029781.3:72867926-72871709 GCF_000817695.3 Arachis duranensis
CAATAAGATGCATACTTTGGCAATTCCAAGGGAGAACGACTCGGGGGATTAATACTCTCGGTTATAGATTGTAGATTTGTTTGATGATGGATTTTGTGTTGGTTTAGACTATACTACGATTGATCACTTGATAAATTCTATACCGACAAAAATTCATTTGTCAAAATGGCGCCATTGCCGGGGATATTGCTTTGTGTGCCATGTTATTGTTTGGATTAAGCATGTGTATATGTACATAGTTGCACCTCATTGTGAATAATTCAAGTGACTAACCCCTCATTCATTACAATGAATTCCATTTTCCCTTCATTGCATGACGCGTTCACAACCAAATCCGAGCTTAGTCCCTTTTGATCCGGAAATAGAACGAACTTTGCTTCATATTAGACAAGCTCGGAGGCAGCTTGAGTTTGGAAAAGGGGAAGAGGATTTCACCACCTCAACCACCTCACTAGAAGTGAACATTGAACCGTCACTCAAAGAAAGCACTAATTCTACTCCCATCAATCTCACTAATAATTCTTCTTTTGTTTTAGGTACTAATACCATGGATGCTCCGAGGAGAGTTACCATCAAGGAAGCGGGTGCACCGGATTATGTCCTTCAACCCCTTCACGTAACTCACCCCAACTTGAATGCTAACTTTGAATTGAAGACCGCTTTGATCAACCTCCTACCTAAGTTTCATGGACTTCCCGCACAAGATCCTATTCGACATCTCAAGGACTTCCATCGCATATGTTCAACTACTAGGCGGGAAGGGTCCAATGAAGTTGCTATATGGTTGTTCGCTTTCCCTTTCTCTCTTGAGGACAAGGCTAAAGAATGGTTCTACACTCTATCCAGTGAAGTCACCTCCGATTGGGACTTACTTAGAAGGGGATTCTTGGATAAATTCCTACCTCCGGAAAAGATGGATAGGCTAAGGAAGGAAATGTCTTGTATTGTGCAAGGTGAAATGGAACCACTCTATGAGTATTGGGAACGGTTTCGTAAGCTACTAGATGCATGCCCCAATCACATGCTCGACACTCAAGTATTGCTTGGATACATATGTCAAGGGATGCGAGAGCAAGATAGAACTCTCTTGGACACTTCTAGCAATGGTTCTTTGTCCAAATATAAAACCGCGGAGGAGGCATGGCAACTTATTATTGACTTGGCCGAATCCAATCAACATATGAGGCAAAGAGTCAACCGTCCAAGGACCGTGAATGAGGTATCAACTAGTAGTGAAACCGCCGCTCTAACTCAATCCTTGAATGAGATGACATCTATCTTGAAGCAACTCCAATTGAACCAACAACAACCACAACCTCAATCATACCAACAACAACACCCGCCACCACCTCAACAACATAACCAACAATTGGTTCCTCAGAGAGTATGTGGCATTTGCTCTTGCTACTCTCACTACACGGATGAGTGCCCAAGCCTTCAAGAAGATAATACCTTGGCGGCTACCCACAATTTCTATGATCGCCCCAACCAAGGATATTACCAAGGCGGTAATCCTAACCAAGGGTACTCTTATCAAGGAGGAGGAGGCCACAACCAAGGAAGTGGACACAATAATCAAAATTGGAGAGACAACCATCAACAAGGGAATAGGGACAACAACAACAATGGAGGAGGTCAAAGATGGGGTAACAATTCACAAAACTTTTCACAAAACCGACCATACAACTCACAAAATCAACCATACAACCAACAAAACCCACAAAGAAACTACCAAACCTATCAACCACCACATCAAAGACCACCACCCAACCAATCACAAGCTTCTCAACTCACATATGCAACCACCCCCTCTAACCAAGATGAAACACTCCGCACCATTATCCAAGGCCAAAAGGAACTACAAAACACACTTGCTTCCGGTCTCACCGGTCTCACCTCTACACTACAAGCTCTTCTTGCACGCATGGATACACCATCAACTTCTACTCCTCAACCCCCAATCCAAAGTGTCATTCCTTCTCAACCTCAACCAAATCCAAAGGGAGGCATTAATGCCATCACCCTTAGATCAGGTACGCAACTAAAAGGGAAGGAAGCAAGGGATTCAAGCCCTATCACAACCGCTCAAGAAGAGGAGAAAGTAAATATAGAAGAAGTAGTGGAAGAGGAGGCACCACAAGCCATAGTTGAGGATGAGGTCCAACCAACAAGAGAGACAACCAAGGCCAAAAGAACCTTGGAAGAGGAAGTTGCTCAACCACTTCCATTCCCAACACTTGCAAAGAAAGCTAAAAAGCGCATAGAACTTGACCCCAAAATGGTGGAAGTATTCAAGAAAGTTGAGGTAACCATCCCCCTCTTTGATGCTATCCATCAAGTTCCTAGATATGCTAAATTCCTTAAAGACTTATGCATACATAAGGATAGAATTCTTGAATTGGAAACCATTCCATTGGGGAGCTCTATTTCTGCTTTAATGGGAACACTACCCGAGAAGTGTGATGATCCGGGTCCTTGTATGGTTACTTGCACAATCAATGGAGTTCACTTCAAAGATTGCATGTGTGACCTTGGAGCATGTGTTAGCATCATGCCACTATCCGTCTATCGGTTATTGAACTTGCCACCACTAAAAAGGTCCACGGCAAGATTCGTCTTAGCAGATAAGAGCATAATAACCATAGCGGGCGTTGCGGAAGATGTATTGGTGAATATAAAAGGGTTGGTGTTCCCGATTGACTTCTATGTTCTTGAAATGCCATCAAGCGAAACCGAGAGAGCATCGTCTATCCTACTTGGAAGACCATTCTTGAGAACTTCTAGATTTAAACTTGATGCTTACTCGGGGAATTACTCATTTGAAATAGATGGGAGAATTGTAAGCTTTAGCCTAGAGGAAGCAATGAGGCATCCACCGGAGAACCATTCTTTATTCCGGTGTGACCCAATCGATAACATAGTGGCCGAAGTGCATCTAGCAAAGTTAGATGAGAAGCATATGGGTGAAGAAGCAAATGAAAAGTCAAGCGAACTAAACACCACACATCATGCAACTCATCCGGAAACTCAAACTTCCAAGAAAAACCCACCTCACTTAAGGTATTCATACCTTGATGAAGCCCAAGAGCTACCCGTGATAATTGCCCAAGAGCTAACCCCTCAACAAGAAGAGAAATTGCTGAATGTATTGAGAAAAAACAAAAAGGCAATCGGGTGGAGTTTGGCGGATCTAGTGGGAATAAGCCCCAAAGTATGCGAGCACCGCATATTCCTTGAAGAAGGAGCAAGACCGGTCCGGCAACCTCAAAGGAGACTTAACCCAACCATTCTTGAGGTAGTAAAGAAAGAAGTCACTAAGCTACTTGAAGCGGACATCATCTATCCTATCTCGGATAGCGAATGGGTAAGCCCGGTCCAAGTAGTGCCCAAAAAGTCCGGAGTGACAACAATAAAAAATGAAAGTGGTGAACTCATAGCAACAAGAGTGCAAAATTCTTGGAGAGTATGCATAGACTACCGGAGATTGAATGCGGCCACAAGAAAAGATCATTTTCCACTACCATTTATTGATCAAATGCTTGATCGATTAGCCGGTAAATCATACTATTGTTTTCTTGATGGCTACTCCGGATACTTCCAAATTCATATTGCTCTAGAAGACCAAGAAAAAACCACATTCACTTGCCCCTTTGGGACGTATGCTTACAAGCGTATGCCATTCGGCCTATGCAATGCACCGGCAACGTTCCAAAGATGCATGATGAGCCTATTTGCGGACTTTCTAGAGCAATCAATGGAAGTTTTCATGGATGACTTTAGTGT
>NC_029781.3:72871868-72877950 GCF_000817695.3 Arachis duranensis
TGACAAACAAATTTTTGTATGAAAGGATTATTGCTTGGTTTAGAAACTATACTTGCAACGAGAATTCATTTGTGAAATTCTAAACCACCAAAAATCCAATCGTTTGTTGGCCAAAAAGGAATCAAAACCGAGATTAATTCGTTGGGTGCTTTTGTTACAAGAATTTGATTTGGAGATCAAAGATAGGAGTGGTTCCCAAAATCTAGTGGCGGACCATTTAAGCCGCCTTGAACACACAAAGGGCGACACCACTCCCATCAATGACTCCTTTCCTTTAGATACCTTGCACGCAATCTCGGAAGTGGTTCCTTGGTATGCCCCAATCGCAAACTATTTGGTTTCACGCACCTTCCCTCCTAATCTTGACAAACACAAGAAGGATAAGCTAAAAAGCGAATCCAAATACTATATTTGGGATGATCCCTATTTGTGGAGATGTGGAGCGGACCAAATAGTGCGACGGTGCATACCCCAAACCGAATTCCAAGCAATCTTGGACGCTTGCCATGCTTCCGAAGGAGGTGGTCACTATGGACCCCAAAGAACGGCAAGAAAGGTCCTTGATTGCGGATTTTGGTGGCCAACTCTTCTCAAAGATGCTTCTATCTATTGCAAATCTTGCCCCCAATGTATGAGGTTTGGAGATATCTCCAAGAAGGACGAAATCCCCCAACAAAATATGCTTTTTTGTGAAATTTTTGATGTATGGAGAATCGACTTCATGGGACCATTTCCAAACTCCAATGGCTTTCTCTACATCTTGTTAGCCGTCGATTATGTGTCAAAATGGGTGGAGGCAATCCCCACCCGAACGGATGACGCTAATGTGGTGTATTCTTTTGTGAGGAATAATATCATTTGCCGTTTTGGAGCCCCAAGAGCAATCATAAGTGACCAAGGATCACACTTTTGCAACAAGAAAATAGACGGCCTCATGAGGAAATATGGCATCATCCACAAAGTCGCCACGGCCTACCACCCTCAAACAAACGGCCAAGCCGAAGTCTCAAACCGGGAAATCAAGCATGTTTTAGAAAGGGTTGTGAAGCCGAATAGGAAAGATTGGAGCACTAAACTTTCCGATGCACTTTGGGCGTATCGGACGGCTTACAAGACACCGATCGGCATGAGCCCCTTCCGGCTTGTATATGGTAAAGCATGCCACTTACCGGTAGAGATTGAACACAAAGCATATTGGGCCGTAAAGGAGTGTAATATGAACTTGGGTGGGGCTGGCATAGAAAGAAAGCTTCAATTGGCGGAATTGGAATGTTTGAGACAAGAAGCTTACGACAATGCTAGGATCTACAAGGAAAAGTTGAAAGCCATCCATGACAAAAACATTAGGAGAAAAGAGTTCCGACCCGGTGACCTAGTCCTTCTCTACAATTCAAGGTTGAGGCTACTACCCGGAAAGCTAAGATCAAGGTGGGATGGACCCTACCAAGTGGAGGAAGTAGAACCTTATGGGGTCTACCGCTTGCGCCACCCAACAAGCCCGGACATCTTCAAGGTCAACGGACACCGTCTCAAATTGTATCATGGTGAGCAAAGAAAGAACTCCAAGGAGATTGAAGTGTTCCTCTTGAGGGATGCAACTCTTGAACAAGCACAATGAGCCACTGAAAGTCCAACTTAAGGACGTTAAACAAAAGTGCTAGGTGGGAGACACCCCACCATGGTAAGATCTTCCTTTGAGCTTTGTACATAGACACTTGACTTCATGTTTGTTAGTTAGATTTTATTGTCAATTCCCCATCATTTGTTCAATTCATTGCTGATTTGCCAAGTCAAATGCCCTACTATAGTGCTTAGGCAGCTGTGTGGGAAGGGGAAGTTGTAATGTCAAAAGTGGTATAGATACATGCACAATTAGGAAAAGCAACTCCCCTCTGCGCGTGCGCGCACCTGGCGTGTACGCGTCCTTAAAGCACTCAAAGGTCACCCACGCGGACGCGCACCGTGCGCGGACGCGTGGATTGCAAATAAAAACCCTCCATACATTTACCCGAGAGTTGCGCCCACACCATGCCAGGACCATGCCTAAAGCACAAGAATCTTGTGCGCACGCGCGTGTGGCGCGTCCGCGCACTTGGGCAAAGTCTGCCAATCGACGCACACGCGCACTGTGCGCGTCCGCGCCGATTGCCCTGCTGCAATCCTGGTACATGTTCCAGAGAGTTAGGCCGCTTTCAGGCCTCTACCAAGCCACAAGCCCAAAACCTTGACCGCGTGCGCGCACTGGACGCGCACGCGCCCATACAATGTGAGCACAAGACGCGCGCGCGCGCCATAGCCGCGTACGCGTCCTTTGATCCTGCACTCCTCTCTGGGCCATTTCACAGAGAGTTGAGCCCCCTCTAGGCCCCTCTCATGCCTGGGGCGCAACCACGATGACGCGTGCGCGCACTGGACGCGCACGCGCCAATAGTCCTGCAGCTACTTCTGGTACATATACCAGAGAGTTGTGCCAGCCCTGTGCCTCCCCCCCTCATACCTTCTACTACACATCCAACTTCAAAAAGGGGCACACTCTCTCTTTCACCGCCATCTCTCCATTCCCTCTTCTACACTACTTTCTACCACTCACTACCTTCTCTACCACTCCCCCTCAACCCACACCACAACCTCCTCTCTCATTCTCTTCATCTCACAAGGTACCATACTAAGCTACCATCTCTTGCGTTGTTATTCCTTTAGTTTCACATTCATTTAGTTATCTTCTTTCTTCTTTTCGTTTAGTTACTTCTTTAGGAGATTTTTGTTCTTGTCTTCTTTTCTCTTTCCCCCTCATTCAAACTAACTCTTCATGGGCATTTAGGTCTCCACTTCACTTGCATTTGTAGATGAGTTGTGTTGATTGTTTTTCTTACACTCACTGTGTACTATAATCATTAATAATGGATTGTGACTTACTACATTGCTTTCACCATCTTCAAATCACACACTACAACAGGATGCACACCAAGTGTTCGATGAAAGGCATACTTGACTTTTGCACCAACTTTGACTAAATTGCCTCTCATCTTATCACTTTATGCGCACTCCCATTTTCTTTACTTGCTTTCCATGAGTGGCCCTTAAGGGTATATGCTTCTCATGCTCCCTACTTGCATGCATAAATCACCCTTACACCATATGAAAATGATTGGCCTTGCTCTTTTCATGTTATCTTAGTCACATGTTGCAGCTGTCATGCGACAACGATACCCATATTCTATGGCTTCACTTTTCATCGCATAAACACATTTACTTTCACCTACTTGGATTTTGATGTTTTCCCTTCTTTACTCTCATAGGATGGTTATCAAGAAGAACAAAGGGAAAGCTCCCAAGAAGCCAACTCCCAACAAAGCGCACCAAGAGCAAACGGCCAAGCCACTCTTGAAGAAGACTAAGGGCCCCATTGATGTTCTCGAGAAGGATAACCCTCCTAAGGATTCAAACAAGTTTCCCAACCGCTATTGCGAACTTGTTTACTCAAGAATGATCGAAAGGAACTATCATCCGGAACCCCTCCTAGTCCTACCGGCTCACCTCCGTCCGATTGTGATGCCACATATTGAGCAGAGACAATGGAGGTTCCTATTGAGGAAACCAAAGGAGGCAAACCTCTCATGGGTAGTAGAATTCTACTCCAATTTTCACTCCCCCCTTCTCACATCAATCTTTGTGCGCCGAAAGCAAGTGTCGGTCACAGTGGAAACTATCCGAGAAGTCCTTGGGATTGAACAATCAACGGATGCTTATGACGCTTATGAGGAAGTCTTGGCTACATGCGATGACCGCGCATTCGATTGGAGCGCAATCCTCCGTGTCATTGCTTTACCCGACGCCTATTGGATTCGGGGGACTATCAAGCAAAGACCCAAGGGTTTAGATGTCCGCCACCTCACCCAAGAAGCCACGGCATGGGCCCAAATTCTAGCTCACTATGTGCTCCCAAGTACACATGGGTCATCCATCACCGCCGAGTTGGCCTTATTGATATGGTGCATCTTAACCGAGAAACCGGTCAACGTTTCGCATGCCATCCGTCAATCCATGGGGCGCATTCATGCCAAGGGAAACCTACCATTCCCCGGTTTGGTGACAGAATTGGTTGCAAAAGCCGGCGTCAACCGAGAGGCTAAAGATAGGAGAGCCTCAATTCCGGTCGATGGTGATGTAATTCCGACCAAGAGATGCCTCAAGCCTCCGGAAGCTACCAAGGAAAGCGGACTAACCACACCAACTCACAACACTACCACTTCATCTACATCACAAAAGTCGGCCGCCCAACGCCTTGAGGACCTTCACAAGAAACTGGACCGTTATGAACGGCGTAACCAACGCCGATATGCTCATGTGAAGAAGCTCTTAAGCGTAGTCACACCACCTATGGAGGAGCCCAACATTTCCACATCCACCGCAACTTCGAGCGGAGAGAGCGATAACTTTGACAATATGGGATACTCAGGAGTCGATCAACCACTGCGCCTTACCTACAGCACGGAGGACCGTGCTAAGTTTTAAGTGTGGGGAGGTCGACCGACCGATCTCCGTAGGTAAAAGCTGAATAAATTAGGATAGGTTGCATGATTAGGTTTTAGCTAGCATCATTCACATGATAAGTACTTGGTTGGAACAATGAAAGTCTTTCTTAGGAAACCAATACTTTGGGACAACCATGGAGCACTGCAAAAATTTTAAATGCTTTAATGCCAAAATTGCATGAAGAATTATATTTTGGAACATAGTTTTGAGCTAAGAACACAAGCAAGTGAGTTTTGAGCCTAATGGTGTGGTTACATCTTATAACCACTTACTCTCCTTCTTGTGTGCATTATTCTCCTTCTATGATTGTAATCTTTGCTTTGTTTCATTCTTTATGTCCATTATTTGGTGTAATCATGCATTTATGTGATTGAGGCCATTGTTTCATTAGCCACTTACCCAAATAGCCTACCTTTTGTCTTCCATTGTTAACCAATTTGAGCCTACGATTAACCCACTTGTTCTTTAATTTAGCACATTACAAGCCGTAAAGCGGAAAACAATGAAAGTCCTTAATTTGGATCTTTGATTGGCTTAGACTAGCGTATGTGCGTATCATTCAAGTGTGGGAACTTTGGGACATTGGGTGGACAAAAGGGTAGTTTTGCTTTGTTATTGGAAATATTAAGGAATTGGGTACATACTCATGTATTAATCAAATGTAAAACCTTATGCATTGAGGTTCTTGTATATAGAAAAAAAAATGAGAAAAACAAAAGAAAGGGAAAGAAGAATAATATGAAAAAAAAAAGAAAAAAATTAAGAAAAACAAAAGAAAAAGAAAAAGCAATAAAAAGGGGACAAAATGCCCCAAATCAAAGTATAGTCCAATAAAATCAATGCATAGGTGTTGTGAAATTAAAAAGGAATACATGAGTATGTGAAAGAGTGAAAAATGGGTAGTTAGATTAGCACTTAATTGTATAGGTCATTGTATAGGTTAGGCGGGAAGGTTTAAGTTCATCAAAGATCCAAGTTTTAAGCCCACTAGCCATATATGATCCTACCTTGACCCTAACCCCATTACAACCTAAGGAGAAGACCTCATGATAGATGTATGCATGCATGAAATACATGTTGATTGTTAGAAGAAGAACAAATCTTAGAAAGCATGATTAGGGGAGAATTGAGAGAGTTAACCCTAGACACTTGAGCGACTAGAGTGCAAATACTTCCGGTAAGGGTTCGACGCTCAATCCTTTGATTCCCGACTCTCGCGAGCATTCCTCATGCAAGGTTGCATAAATTGCATTTGATGCTTAGAATTTGGCAAGATCTATGCATTGACCACAATTGTACCCCATAAGCTTGCACATGTCATAAGGAAGTTGATTTGTTCCCAACCAAGTAGATAACCGCATTAGTTGTAGTTGCATGCATATAAGTAGGTTGCATTTCATGAGTCCTATGCGTTTGTGACCCTCGGTCTTCTATATTTCTTTGCATTTTCCTAAGCATGAGGACATGCTAGAATCTAAGTGTGGGGAGGTTGACAAACCCCATTTTGAGGGTTTATCTTGTGCTAATTTCAAAGGGTTTATCAATG
>NC_029781.3:72878631-72884636 GCF_000817695.3 Arachis duranensis
TCCTTGGATCTAGGATTCAATTCTATGGTTTTTAGATCCCAGTGATATCTTGAGATTTTGATTCTCATTGTTGTTCCTTGATACTTGTTGTTAATTTCTAGTGTTGCAATATTTCTAATTTTACTTTTCTCTTCATTTCACTATGACTTTCCTTTTTGCTCATCACATGTTTGATAAAATGTCAATGCTAGCCATGGAGTAGAACTTTTATACTTGGCATAGGGTTTGGTCATTGGAATGAATTGAATAGTTATATCAAGGGTTGATTTGGAGTTAGAGCTTGCCAATTGCCTTGGAGTACACTAAAACTAGATTCCCATGAGGTGAAGCTAGAACTTGTGACTCAAGTTAATTGTTTTCATTTGACTTTCTTCTATACTTAGGGGATGACTAAATGAAGTAAGTCCAAATTGTTGTCAACCTTGAGTGAACTATAATGATAAAGATTTCTAATGCCAACCCTAAGTTAAGTCCTTTTAATAATTGATTGTTTGTTTCTCATTACTTGCTAAGACCTTCAAGAACTCAACAAAGCTTACTAAAGCAATAAGATGCATACTTTGGCAAATCCAAGGGAGAACGACTCGGGAGATTAATACTCTCGGTTATAGATTGTAGATTTGTTTGATGATGGATTTTGTGTTGGTTTAGACTATACTACGATTGATCACTTGATAAATTCTATACCGACAAAAATTCATTTGTCAATAGGCCACTCTTAAAGTTAAACGCCAGTTTTGGTGTCAGTTCTGGCGTTTTACGCCAGAAAAGGGTTTCTGCATGGCGTTTAACGCCAGTTTGGGCCATCATATCTCGGGCAAAGTATGAACTATTATACATTGCTGGAAAGCCCAAGATGTCTACTTTCCAACGCAATTGAGAGTGCACCAATTGGGCTTTTGTAATTCCCGAAAATCCATTTCGAGTGCAGGAGGGTCAGAATCCAACAGTATCTGCAGTCCTTTCTCAGCCTATGAATCAGATTTTTGCTCAGGTCCCTTAATTTCAGTCAGAAAATACCTGAAATTACAGAAAAACACACAAACCCATAGTGAAGTCTAGAAATGTGATTTTTAAATAAAAATTAATAAAAATATAACAAAAAGTGAATAAAACATGCTAAAAACTATATGAAAACACTACCAAAAAGCGTATAAAATATCCGCTCATCAAAAATTAACAGTATCAATCCACACAATAGATAGAACTCCTAACCTTAACAGCAGAGGTTTAGTTGCTCATGGTTCAGAGAGAAAATAAAAATTCAGGTAAAGAGTAAAAGTGCGGAATGTCCATTGGAATAGAATCCCATTATCCTTTATATCTAATCCTAATTAATTTAAAATCTAATTTTTAAAATTAAGATAATATCTTTTCCTATTTTAAAATTTAAATTTAAATCAGAATTAATTAAATAATCTGCGCCTTGTAACTTGGGGACCACTTGGCTTCACTAGATCCGCGCCTAACTTGGCAAAGAGCTGCGCCATACTTGAGTGCCAAAATGGGGCCCAAAAATTGCCCCCAACATTTTCTGCACGTGGCGTCAGTCACGCGTACGCGTCGATGGTTTTCTTTGCGTGTCACGCGTACGCGTCAGGTACGCGCACGCGTCGCTGCACAAATCTCCAAATCACGCGCACGCGTCAGGTACGCGCACGCGTCACTCCTTGCTGACCATCTCCTTTAATTCTTGTGCTCTTTCCATTTGTGCAAGCTTCCTCTCCATCAAATCCAGGCAAATGCTACCTAAAATAAACAAAATTGCACAAAACTCAAAGTAGCATCCATAGTGGCTAAAAGATAATTAATTCTTGATTAAACTCAACAATTTAATGCAAATTTATTAGGAAAAGATAGGAAAGATGCTCACGTATCACATGCTAATAAAATTCTAAAACATAAAAGACTAAACCATAAATTATTTATAAAAATGTCCTAATCAGATTTCAAAAGCACAAATGCGTGTTATCTATCTAATCATTTAAATATACAAAAAGGGCAAAAATAATAGGTGAAAAATATAAAAAGACTTATATATATTTAAAAAACTACAACTAATCTCTTACTACAATGACAACTCTTATAGTTGAAAAGAAAGCAACTAATCTCTTCAATGATACTTCCAGCAACATGAGCAATGTCGTTCAACCGGTACAAATGATTTTCTTCAGCCATGCTTCCACTAGGATATGGTCTCTCAAGATTCTCTCTCAACCTCTTCTCAATCCAAGATTTCCTTAATCAGTCGAATGAAAGAATCCGTCATTGGCTATCGCGGTTTTATAACGCTGCAACACGTAATCTGTGATAGGGTTCAACGATTTTAGTTTTATTATTTCTTTATAAACCATGTTAGGATCTAACGATTTTTGGCTTCATCGTGGTCTTCATAAACCGCTGCTGGGTGTTGCAGTTCAAGGTGAATTGGGTTTGCTTATAATCCGTGGTAGGGTGTAGCAGATTATATAAGAATCGTAAATAGTGGTAGGTTGTCGCGGTTTATACAGAATTGTTTTAGGGCACTTATATAATTTGTTTCAGAAAATTATATTCATATAAATTTGATCTCCAAATATTTTATTTATATAAATTGTCCTATTTTTAGAATACACTTTAATAATATAATAATAAAATTATTTTTAAATTTTGACATATTTAATGTATTAAAAATATCAAAAAATAATTTTTAATAATTTTAAAAAATATAATCTTTTATGATATTGGATATCAAAATTCATAAGATATAATAAAAATATATTATTATTATTCAATGCTATTTATAGCACCACATAAAACGTTTGGGTCATAGCTGAGGACTCTGACTCTCTGAGACAGAAACAATATTCAGTTTCAAGAAAGAGAGAGAAAAATAAATTATATTTAATTAAAAAAAAATAGAGTCTTGGCTTAATCAAGAAAGTTTGAAGGACAAACATACCGGAAAATCATGGGTTATTGGTTATTATATTGTAAACAGTGATGGCGGTATGAACTTTGAATAATCATCTCTTATTTTTATTTACATGTATAGTTTTGGTTGTCTATTGTATATGTCTATGTTAAATACTTAATTAAACACAAGCTGCAATAAAAATAATAATTTAGTGCAGGAGCACTAAAATGCCAATAGATAAGAATAAGATGCTTCAATAATTGTAGTAATTATTTATCTAAAAACAAAAATGAGTGAGAATCCAATACCGAGTATGAGTACTATTACTACTATTATTTTTGCATTTCTCAAATCTGAAAGGCTCTCTGTGGAGGGCCCAATATGCAGCATGTGTGAACAAGGCCATACGTCAATTTTGAACATATTACTCGTAACTACGCTGCATACTGCATTATCGGATCTAACATAATGTTCAAACTTCAAAGGATGTGGAAAATTTCGGAAGACAAAAAAGTAATCAACAAAGAAAAAGATGTTACGAGTCTGTGCATCCGCTAGAGTATATGTTTAAAATATTCGTTGTATATAGTTATATAACATAAGTGAACTAACATGGAAGCGTGAACTTGACTCATTATAAGCATTGGGTTACTTATAAATAAGAAAAAATTCGTCCACTGTTGTCTTCATAAAAATTATTTATTAAAAATTATTAGATTATTTGATATATTAAATTAATAAAAATATTATTTGTATATCAAAATTAACTACTAAAATTAATTATTAATATATTTGTATATAAATATATATGTGGATTTAGGATTTTTTTTCTAATATAGATTATGAAAAATATTTATTTTCTCAAAACTCATTTCTGAGCTCTATTTATCGAAATGCACTTTTTTTTGGGTATTTGGGCAAGTTTGTCACATTTTTTGGCAAACTCCACTTCAAATATGTTAAATTGAGATTGAAAAGTTAACAATGGTAAGCATTATCATCTTCCAGACTACATAAGAATACACAATAGTACAACGAAATAAGTCGTATTTTATTTTTGGAAATAATTATTTTTTTAATTTATAATTAAATTTTTTGTTAAATATGACTTATTTCGATGTATCTTTATTTGTTGGAGACGATGATACGTATTTTATTGATTATTTTTTATATAATACAACAAAAAATTATAGTTCAATAATTAAAGAATCTATAAAGAATATAACTCAAATTAACTAATTTTAAATTTTTACCAAAATTGTGTGAGAGACAAAAGAATTTGTAAGAAAAATAAAAATTTACATCAAACAACCACAATTCTCCTTATCAAAAAATAATTATTTTTTCTCCCACTATTATAATTTTTTGGATCCGTCATGGCAATCATTATCATCGTCTTCAAAAATACATAAGTATATCAGAATAAGTCATATTTAACAAAGATTTTTTTAATTATAAATTAAAAAAATAACTATTTCCCAAAAATAAAATACGACTTATTTCTTTATACTCTTATATACTTTAGAGACCATAATAATGCTTACTGTTCATACCCTGGCCCAATGTCAAAGGCCCAGGTCCAAATAAAAGGCCTAATCTAAAGGATTAAGCCTAGCTAAGTACCGACCTTCAAGTAAGAAGTCGGTATCAGCCACGACTTGCTCTAAAGAAGTCGGACATGAGATTAGCTGGCAGATAAACACTCATTCAAATGAGTAACCGCCCCTAAAATCTCTCTAACCGCTTCGTAAAGCCATATCTTAACCTCCCCAAGATAAGGGGGCGGTTAACACCCTAAAGATACGGCACTACTCCAACGGTGGTTATTGGCTCACCACTATAAATACACTGACACCCCTCAGGTATCCCTAAGCCCAATACTCTCTAGACCTGCTCACACTCTTGCTAACTTAGGCATCGGAGTGTCTTTTCAGGTACCACCCCCCATTCACTTACGAACACAAGTCGGACGGAGTCTCCCGAGCTGCATATTCACACGGAAACCTCCTCCTACGCACATTTGGGCCAGCCGACGCCATCCATTCAGTCAATCTCCGGTTACCCACCGTAACATTGGCGCCGTTGCCGGGGATCGAAGATCATCCCTTGATGGCGGACAGATCCCACGAAGAAGGCCATGTGGAAACAAATTCCGAACAAGAGAATCTGGACACGGGTAATAACGATGTGGACCTAGCCCTACACCAGGAAGTTAACAATCAACATAGAGAGGGCACCTCCGGGGTAAAAAACCCGAAGGTAAATTCCTCAGATGGGCGCGAATCAGAAAAAGGCGGACCATCCCACGTAAGCGAGTCCGAAAAAGAAGGACCACCCCATGTAACTGAACTCATGGGATTAGTCCACAGCCGCCTGGAACAGTTAGAACAAGAGCGGGAGCGACAAAAGGAAACTGAAAAGAGCCTAAAAGAGGAGATGGAACGACGGAAAGAGTTAGAAAGAAAACTCTTAAAGCTAGAATCTTCCCTCAAGAGTCACAACTCCCGCGACGAACAAGAAGAACAACTCTCGGGCGGAGAGGATCCTTTCAGCGAGGACATAATGAGGGCAAAAGTTCCAAGAAACTTCAAAAGCCCGGATATGGACCTCTACGATGGAACCACAGATCCCAAGCACCATTTGAGCAACTTCAAAAGTCGGATGTACCTAGCTGATGCCTCCGACGCGACGCGATGCAAAGCCTTCCCGACCACTTTGTCGAAAGCAGCGATGAAATGGTTCGATGGCCTTCCCCCGAGGTCGATCACCAGCTTTGAAGACCTCTCAAGGAAGTTCTTGATGAGGTTCTCAATTCAGAAAGACAAGGTAAAACATGCACCGAGCCTCCTTGGAATAAAACAGGAGGTCGGAGAGTCGTTACGAGCCTACATGGAAAGGTTCAACAAAGCATGTTTGGAGATCCAAGACTTGCCCACAGAGGCAGTCATAATGGACTTAGAGAAGGTCCCTTCTCACAATCCATATCTAAAAGACACCCCGTTTCTCTAAGTGATGTACAAGAAAGGGCTGAAAAGTACATCAATATGGAAGAGAATGCCAAATTAAGGGACCTGAGTTGGCGACCTGGACCCCCTCCCTCAACTAAAGA
>NC_029781.3:72884996-72888167 GCF_000817695.3 Arachis duranensis
AGAAAATATCACTCTTATACTCCTCTAAAAACTTCTATAGTGGATGTATACAGAGAGATTTGCCACACTGAAAGGCTGCCACCCCCTAGACCCATTAAAAATAAAAAAGGGGGGAACCGCAACGATTATTGCGAGTACCATAAAATATATGGTCACTCCACTAACGACTGTTACGACCTCAAGAACGTGATAGAAAAGCTGGCTAGAGAAGGTCGGCTCGATAGATATCTCATGGAAAGGTCGGACAATCACGGAAAGAGAAAGCGAGATGATATGGATAGAAGAGACCCACCGCCGCAGACTCCAGAGAGACATATCCATATGATCTCAGGAGGATTTGTGGGAGGGGGGCTCACTAAATCCTCTCGCAAAAGACATCTTAAAAGAGTCTATCAAGTCAGGGAAGAGTCACCCGACCTCCCCACTATTTCGTTCACAAAAGAAGATGGGCAAGGGATAATCCCCGGGCACGACGATCCCGTGGTGATAACTATGATCCTAGCCAATGCCCATCTCCACAGAACCCTAGTAGACCAAGGAAGCTCGGCGGAATGGAAGTATACGTCGACGACATGCTAGTAAAAACCAAGGATGAAGTCGACCTCTTATCCGATCTCTCACAAGTCTTTGACACCATAAGGTTGCATGGGATGAGACTAAATCCTGCAAAGTGCGCCTTCGCGGTTGAAGCAGGAAAATTTCTAGGATTTATGCTAACACAAAGAGGGATTGAGGCCAATCCCGATAAATGTAGAGTCATCCTAGAAATGAAAAGTCCGACTTGTTTAAGAGAGGTCCAGCAGCTCAATGGCCGACTTGCAGCCCTCTCCAGATTTTTGGCAGGGTCGGCACTAAAATCCCTTCCACTATTTTCCTTATTAAGAAAGGGATGCCCATTCGAATGGACTCCGGAATGCGAGGAGGCGTTCCAAGAGTTCAAAAAATTTTTAAGCCAACCTCCTATCCTAACCCGACCGACACCAGGAAAGGACCTCGTTCTGTACTTATCCGTAGCAAACAGGGCTGTCTCGTCGGCCCTGATAAAGGAAGACGGGGTCGGACAACACCCAGTTTACTTCATCAGTAAGGTCCTGCAAGGCCCTGAACTAAGGTACCACAAACTAGAAAAGTTTGCCTACTCCTTAGTAATAGCCTCACGAAGGCTACGACCTTACTTTCAAGCTCACACAATCAGAGTCCGTACGAACCAACCCATGAAGCAAATCCTCCAAAAGACGGATGTTGCGGGGAGAATGGTTCAGTGGGCAATAGAGCTCTCCGAGTTCGATTTGAGATACGAAACTCGGACAGCAATTAAAGCCCAATGCCTTGCCGACTTCGTTGCAGAATATGCAGGGGATCAAGAGGACAAACCGACTACATGGGAACTCTATGTAGACGGATCCTCCAACAAAACAGGAAGCGGTGCAGGCATAATACTAGTAGATGAAAGAGGAACCCAGATAGAGGTCTCCTTAAAATTTGAATTTCCGGCTTCAAATAATCAGGCAGAATATGAAGCCTTGATCGCCGGTCTAAAGTTGGCAGAAGAAGTCGGTGCTACAAAAGTAATGATATATAGCGACTCGCAGGTGGTGACCTCCCAAATAAGCGGAGAATATCAGGCAAAGGACCCTAACATGAAGAGGTACTTAGAAAAAACTTTGGAGCATCTTGGACGCTTTGCAGAAACCGAGGTCACACACATAACTCGGGATCTAAATAGCAGAGCGGATGCCTTATCCAAGTTAGCAAGTACCAAACCAGGAGGAAACAACAGAAGCCTGATTCAAGAAACCCTCCAAGAACCCTCGATAGCAAAAACAGAAGATAAGCAAGAAGCACTTGAGGTAGTCGGTTTAAACCTCGGATGGATGAATCCCTTAGTCGAATACCTGAAATTCGACATCCTCCCTAAGGAGGAGAAAGAAGCTAAAAAGATTCGAAGGGAAGCACAACATTACACCTTGGTGAGAAATGTCCTTTACAGAAGAGGGATATCAACACCATTACTAAAGTGCGTACCGACCTCAAGAACCGCCGAGGCATTGGAGGAAGTACATAGCGGGATTTGCGAAAACCATCTCGGAGCAAGGTCGCTCGCCAGGAAAGTAATTCGAGCAGGATTCTATTGGCCGACCTTGCAGAGAGACGCCACAGAATTTGTGAAGAAATGCCAACAATGTCAGATGCATGCAAATTTCCACGTGGCTCCCCCAGAAGAGTTCATTAGTATCACTTCTCCATGGCCTTTTGCAAAATGGGGGATGGATTTGTTAGGTCCTTTTCCCCAAGCGCCAGGACAAGTCAAATACTTGATCGTGGGAATAGATTACTTCACAAAGTGGATAGAAGCAGAACCATTAGCCACTATCACCGCTCAAAGAAGTCGCAAATTCCTCTACAAAAATATCATCACAAGATATGGGATACTGATGCCAAGGCATCTTAGGCTAGTTTCACTAGCATTTTTCTGTTAGTTTTAATTGTTTTATGCATTTTCTTGAGCTTAAAGTAACCAAGAATGGTTAAATGAACAACAAAGCAATGAACCATCCAAACAGTATGATTTTGATGCAAATTCCATGAGTTTTTAGTTATATTACTTGAATGCTATGAATGGAAGATTTCTCATGAAATTTTGCAAGACTTTGATGTAGTTGTTTGGATGATTTCAGGGAAGAAGAGGCTAGGCAAGGAAGCAACAAAATCAATAAAGGAAGAGTTTAACCTTAAACTGGAAGTTAAACGCCAGAAATGAGAAATGCACCAGGGAGCATTCCCACGTTTAAGCTCCAGTTTAACCTTAAACTGGAGCTTAAACGTGTTCGACCAAAATTTTCCTCCAAGGTTGCTTTCTTCATTTCCACGTTTAAGCTTCAGTTTAACCTTGAACTGAAGCTTAAACGTGTTCGACCAAATTCACACTCCAGGGTTGCTTTCTTCATTTCCACGTTTAAGCTCCAGTTTAAGCTTAAACTGGAGCTTAAACGTGTTCGACCATTCCACACTCCGGGATTGCCTTCTTCCATTTCCACGTTTAAGCTTCAGTTTAACCTTAAACTGAAGCTTAAACGTGTTCGACTATTTTACCCTCCAGGGTTGCCTTCTTCCATTTCCAAGTTTAAGCTCCAGTTTAACCTTAAACTGAAGCTTAAACGTGTTCGACTA
>NC_029781.3:72891575-72891808 GCF_000817695.3 Arachis duranensis
GAACGGGTCCACCTTAGTGATGGCGGCTTGTTCTTCCTCTTGAAGATCTTATGGAGTGCTTGAGCTCCTCAATGTCTCTTTATTGCCTTTGTTGCTCCTCTCTCATGATTCTATGATCTTCTTTAATTTCATGGAGGAGGATAGAATGTTCCTGGTGCTCCACCCTTAGTTGTCCCAGGTTGGAACTCAATTCTCCTAGGGAGGTGTTGATTTGCTCCCTATAGTTTTGTGGA
>NC_029781.3:72891908-72892966 GCF_000817695.3 Arachis duranensis
GTTTAACTCCAAGTTTTATGCCAGTTCCAGCGTTAAACGCTGGAATTTCTGAGGCTGATTTGCCACGCCGGTTTGGGCCATGAAATCTTGGGCAAAGTATAAACTATCATATATTGCTGGAAAGCCCAGGATGTCTACTTTCCAACGCCGTTGAGAGCGCGCCAATTGGGCTTCTGTAGCTCCAGAAAATCCACTTCGAGTGCAGGGAGGTCAGAATCCAACAGCATCTGCAGTTCTTTTTGGTCTCGGAATCAGATTTTTGCTCAGAACCCTCAATTTCAGCCAGAAAATACCTGAAATCACAGCAAAACACACAAACTCATAGTAAAGTCCAGAAAAGTGAATTTTAACTAAAAACTAATAAAAATATATTAAAAACTAACTAGATTATACTAAAAACATACTAAAAACAATGCCAAAAAGCGTATAAATTATCTGCTCATCAACTTGCCGGAAGGAATTTTTGCCGATCGTGCAATTTCCTAAAATCGTAGCATCAAGTTTATGGCGCCGTTGCCGGGGATTGGTTTTCGATTGACAATTCTCAAATTGGAAGTTAACTAGATTGAGCATTTATCTTGTTTTGTTAATTCAGTTCAAGTTACTTGTTGAATTTTAATTTCTGCACTCTGTTACTTGCTTTCTTTCTTTATGCCTTTAAATTCAAGCAACTAACTCACTGACCCACTAACTATTTGAATTAATTCCTCAACTGCTCTAACCATACTCTTCTATTAACCAAGAGTATTTCACTTGTTTGTTGCCTGTGCTGTGTTCTTGTATGACAGGTAGGAGAGGAGAGGCATCAACTCCTCCATATACCGAACCAGAGAGGATCCTTCATAAACTTAGAAGGGAAGCAAGAAAGAAGAGAGTACTGGGAGAAGAAGAATCTGAAGGAGAATCTGAGGACAATTTTGAGGAAGCTCTAGATCTCAACATGGATAGAGAAGTTCACAAGCATGAGAGAGCTGATGGAAACAATGCCATTCCCGAGAGGAGGGTTCTTGGTTCATACATAAACCCAACCTCTGGGAATTGTGGTAGCAGCATTCAGA
>NC_029781.3:72898288-72918799 GCF_000817695.3 Arachis duranensis
GCTCAATGAATGTTACAGAATTGGATCAGCAGCCTCATCAGGATTATGGATCATAAACCCAAAGCAAAAGGAAATCAGGGAAAGGCCTCAAAGCCCAAGAAACACAACAGAAGTTCAATTTAGAAAGTGTATAAATAGGATAGAATTTAAGTTAGTAGGGACTTTTTCATTTTTTTCTAGTTTTCATACTTTTTGTAATTGAATTCAGAGCTATGACTCACTAAACCCCCTTTCATTGGGTTAGGGAGCTCTATTGTAATTCAATAAATCAATAATAGTTTTTATCTTCTTCTTCAATCTTTTCTCTTGAATTTTGTTAGAAAGCTTCTCGATCTAATTCCATTGGTTAGTTATCTTGGGAAAGAAACTATCCATAATTGGAATCCTTCGGAACCTTGGGAAAGGAATGAAGGATTCATGCTAGAGAAGCTTTCTCACAGTGAAGTGGATTGGGGTTTGGATGGATATTGTGACATGTAATCCTACCAAATTGTGGTTCATGAAACTGTGTGGTATAATCAGTGATCGAGCATCATCTCTTCTTATGAACATTTAAACCAAGGGATTGGGAATTTGTTTGTTTTTAGAGAGAATTGGTGAGCCAAGGGATTGGGATCCAATCATATAAGATTGCCAAGCAAAATTCAATGAATGCATTGGTTGAGGAAGGGATAAAAATGTTTTGATTCGGAGATCTCAATATCTCCTGAAACCCAATGAATTCCCCATTTCTGATCTATCACTTTCTTTTTACATTCTGCAATTAAATTCATGCAATCACCCCGATCCCTTTTTAATTTCAGCAATTTAGCTTCTCGCTCTTTAATTCATGCAATTTAACATTCCACAATTCTCATCTAAATCTTGATTCCGCTCAACTAGAACACACTTCTAATCCGAATTGCTCACTCAACCAATCCTTGTGGGATTCGACCTCACTCTATTGTGAGTTTTTACTTGACGATAATCGGTGCACTTGCCGGAAGGAATTTTTGCCGATCGTGCAATTTCCTAAAATCGTAGCATCAGATACCTTATTCCATTACTACGGATAACGGAACCCAATTCACCGACGCTACCTTCAGAAGCTTAGTAGCCAGTATGAAAATTAAACATCAGTTCACCTCGGTAGAACACCCACAAGCCAATGGGCAAGCCGAGGCACCAACAAAGTCATACTGGCAGGACTAAAGAAGAGACTACAGGAAGCAAAGGGAGCTTGGGCTCAAGAGCTCCCTCAGGTGCTATGGGCTTATAGGACAACCCCCCAATCTGCCACAGGAGAAACACCTTTCCGACTAGTCTATGGTATAGAAGCCATGATTCCAATAGAAATCAATGAGCTAAGCCCAAGGGTAATTCTCCACGACGAGGTCGGAAATGTACGGGGACACAAAGAGGAGCTCGACTTGCTCCCCGAAGTCCGAGAAGATGCCCAGATAAAAGAAGCGGCATTGAAACAAAGGATGACTACCAGGTACAACAAGAAAGTCATTCGAAGAACATTTGCCCCGGATGACTTGGTCCTAATCAGAAACGACATCGGAGTTAACAAATCAGGAGAAGGAAAGCTCGCCGCAAATTGGAAGGGACCATACAAAATCAAAGAAGTATTAGGGAAAGGTTATTATAAAGTAACCGACCTGAACGGCACTGAGCTATCAAGGTCGTGGCATGCTTGTAATATGAAAAGGTACTACAGTTAAAAGCGAACTCTACTCCCTGATGTACTCTTTTCCCAACTTCATGATTTTTTCCCAAAAGGGTTTTTTCTGGAGAAGGGTTTTTAACGAGGCGTCATAGTAGAGGCTAAGGGAAAATAGGCTATCAAGACCCTTAGTAGCAAGAAGGTACCTCCCCAATTAATAAAGGTCTTTTTCATTTACAATATCTCTTATAATATCCTTCTTTATTTTTCTAAGTCTTTCTACGAAACGCGCCGACTTAAGCTCGACAAAACGTGAAAATCCCATGAATCGACCTAGATGGTCGTCAGGATAAAACGACGAGGTACAAGTCGGCGTAAAGAGGTTGTATGAGTTGATCGTAAAAAACTCGGGAACAATCCGACTCCTAAGTCGGAATGAAAACCCGAGTAAAACAAACTCGGAAATACTCCGAGTAGATGAAAAACGCATCACAAAAATAACCTAAGTCATAAAAACTCACTAAAGCAAAGTTGAGTATAAAGGATAACAAAAAGAGATCGTAAAACCTGAGAAAGTTTAAAGGCTGCATAAAAGCCCTTAAACGAAAAGGCTCGAAAAAACAAGACAAGCCAATAGAAAAGGTCTTCAGAGAAAGATCAAGAGGGTTTTGAAATATCGAAATTAGAAAAGCATACCCGCATAAGGTAACTTAAAACCCTTATCCAAAAAAGGGCATTTATTTTGTTAATCTAAACCCTTATTCAAAAAAAAAGGGCACTTAACGAAATATTTTGTTTACGGCCTTCAAAGGCCAAAGAAAATTGTTCAAGCATCACCAAACAACATATAAATGAGTTTAAAAAAGGGGGGACTCACAGGCCGAGCCCCCATATAGCCATAAAAAAATCATTTTTTCAGAGGAGTAGAAGAATCACCACCACCAGACTCAGGAGGAGCGCCACCAGGACTAGGAAGAGAGGCTGAAGAGGAGGTCGGAGGAACAACTGAAGAGCTCGGAGCGTCTTCGGGACGAGGAGGGGACTCAATAATCCTCTGTCCCCGAGTCTTCAATTCTGACTCGGAAACAACCACAGGGACAGGAGGATCCACGATAGCACCATCAATAACGACCTTATCAGGATGTAAAGAAGAAAGATCCAAGTCGGGAGCGATAACTCTGACTTGCTCCAGGAAAATTCTCCAAGACTCCTCGGCACCATCAGCAATAGAGTCCTCCAACTCGGCGTACGCATTTCGAGAATTCAGCAAATCTTTCCTCACAGACACAAGATCCTGGAATAAACTTTGGTAACTATCCTGTGCTGTCTTCCTCAAGTTCGCCTCCATAGTACATTGGGCCCGCAGCTTGCTCTTCTTCTCCCGGAAGCTATCTCTCTCCTCCCTCAATTTAGCTACCTCCTCCCTCAACTCCCTCTCATGATCCTGGTAAGCAAGGAGCCTCCCCTCTAACTCTTCAACCTTCGAGGTTACCCCCAAAGAGCTGAGGGGAGTCTTCTCGAAGATGTCCAAAAGCTTGCCACAAACGCCCGCCGCCCAAAAACTCTCCTCAGCCAGGATGGTGAGGTGGTTTCGAACAGAAACATCATCCATACTTATATGAGGATAGATGTTCTTTCGAACGAATGCAGGAGCATCCGCCTTAACCCCTCCATCAAAAGAAGAGCCAGACTCTAAAGTCTTACGCTTCTTCTTCTCTGGCTCAGAAAGAAGTCGGGCAGAAGGAAGTGGTCGGGACAAGCTGGAAGAAGAAATCACAATGGGCTGAGAGGGAGTCCCCACGTTCTGAGGAGGAGGAGGAGGAGGAGGAGAGACGATTGCCCTGGCACCACCAGCCCTGGCCCGAGATTTTGCCTTAGCCTCCTGAACTCTCTGGTAAGATTCCTGAGCATTCTTTCTTGCCATATCTACAAAAAGAAATAATTAGCAAAAGTTACAAGTCGGCAAAAACTCAAGTCGACAGAAACAAGTCGGAAATAAGAAATGCATTTACTACCTAGTTGCGACCGAACAAAGGTCGGCGTCCCCTGAAGGAATTTCCTAGTATCCAAGTATGGGAGCCTCCCCCACGCTTCTCAGAAAAACCCCACAATGGCCGCCTCCACCTCGTCTAGGTCATCTAGACCATACTTTTCACAAGGGGAGGCCTCCAGCCAATAAAGGGGAAAGCGAGGGGAAGAATGCTCATCCAGGAAGAAGGGGTGGTGACCCTCTACAGCTTGCACTTTGAAAAAATAATTTTTGAAGTCATGGAAGGATTCATCAAAAAGAGTGAAAATTCTCCGACCTTGTATGGCTCGGAAGGATACCCATTGCTGTTTATTGTTTAGCCCACTAAAGGGCTTAGTCATATGGAAAAGAAAGAAGAAAACCCTCGAAGAGGTCGGAAAGTCCAGAGCGTGACTAACAAACTGATAGATCTTCAAAAAACCCCAAGAATTGGGGTGGAGTTGAGTAGGGGCAACTCGACAGTGGTGCAAAACAGATATTTCAAAATCCGAGAAAGGAAGAAAAACACCCAAGCGGGTGATCATACATTCATACATAAAGAAAAAATGAGGGGCCGCCTCATTGACTCTCCCAAAACAAACCCGGTCTTCCGGACCCGGGGTTATCAACTCATATTTTGGCTCGTCCTCCTCCGAAGTACAAAGCCTGTGATGAGTACGAAGATGAGTGATAAACTCAGCATCGACCAGGGGTTCCTCCCCAAGGACCGTGACATCAACCCACTGAGAAAGAACATCTACAGAAGCCATTTTTTCTTTATATAAAAGGTGACAGAAACCTACAAAAAGAAAAAAGAAAAAAGAAAATCAAAAAACACGGTCCCTAAAGAGGAGAGATACGAAGCCAGAATCTACAGACCAACCTATCCACCCACAAAACAAACACATGCAAACAATGACGTGAAAGAAGTAAAACTAACCTTGATTCGAAAAATGAAGGTTGGAAAGAGCGGAAATCTTCGAGCACAAGAATACAGCACGAGCAAGGAAAGAAGAAGTTTGAAAGATTGCAGAAACGGAAAAATGAAAGAGAGGGAAAGTATTTATAAACATGCTAAGGGGCATAATGGTAAAAGCGGAGCAGTCATTAATGAGATTGCACCGTTACCAAAGCCCTCAATGCTTCCCCAATGTTCATACCCTGGCCCAATGTCAAAGGCCCAGGTCCAAATAAAAGGCCTAATCTAAAGGATTAAGCCTAGCTAAGTACCGACCTTCAAGTAAGAAGTCGGTATCAGCCACGACTTGCTCTAAAGAAGTCGGACATGAGATTAGCTGGCAGATAAACACTCATTCAAATGAGTAACCGCCCCTAAAATCTCTCTAACCGCTTCGTAAAGCCATATCTTAACCTCCCCAAGATAATGGGGCGGTTAACACCCTAAAGATACGGCACTACTCCAACGGTAGTTATTGGCTCACCACTATAAATACACTGACACCCCTCAGGTATCCCTAAGCCCAATACTCTCTAGACCTGCTCACACTCTTGCTAACTTAGGCATCGGAGTGTCTTTGCAGGTACCACCCCCCATTCACTTACGAACACAAGTCGGACGGAGTCTCCCGAGCTGCATATTCACACGGAAACCTCCTCCTACGCACATTTGGGCCAGCCGACGCCATCCATTCAGTCAATCTCCGGTTACCCACCGTAACACTTACCATTATTAACTTTTCAAACTAAATTTAATATATTTAAAGTGGAGTTCGCCAGAGAATAAGGCGAACTCTATAAAATTTATAGAGTAGAACAAATTTGCCAATTTTCATAGAGTTCATTAGAGAGTACGACAAACTTGTCCAAATACCAAAAAAAGTACATTTCGATAAATAAAGTTTAAAAATGAATTTTGAAAAAAAACTATTTTTCATAATTTATATTAAAAAAATTTGTGTGATTTAATTTATTTTTAATGTATATTTATATTTTAGTATATATTTTATACTAATAATTAATTTTAGTGACTAATTTTAATATATATATATATACATAATTTTTAATTAAATTTGATCATTGTCAAAAACGGAAAATTTGTCCAAGTTAATAATATTATCAAAATTAAGGGGATGCAGTCTTATCCTCAAACTCAGTCCTTGAATTTTGAAATGTAAGACGGATGACTACGCCACCAAAAAAACTAGTCGTCAATAGATAATCCTCAGTTTTTTATATTAATTTTTTTTGGATTTGAATCCTCTAAATTTTAAATTTTATTTTAGAGAATAAAGTATAATTTGTATTATTTATTTTATAATGAGATCAAAAATAAATATAAGATAAAGAGTGAAAGATTACAATTTACTCTCTAAAATAAAAGTTCAAAATTTGAAAGATCCAAATTCATTTTTTTAGTAGGATAATTTATTTAAACTAAGGGCCCTTTGAGAAGTTTTAAAAATATTTTTTTGAGCTTTTGATTTATAAAAAGTAATAGTATTAATGTCTGCTGTAATTTTTAAAATCAAATTGCAACTTTCTAAAAAGTTATTTAGAAGTTTATAGAGAGTTAAAAGAAATAACTTCTCTTATAATATTATTATTTTTTATCACATTTCTATAAAATAAGCATTTTTAGAATTAAAAATCCAAACACAAAATAACTTATTTATAAATTACTTTTAATATATAGTCATTTATTGTTTAAACTATTTTTTTAAAAGTACTTTAATTAAACTGTTTATCCAAAATGGTCTAAATCAACTTTAAACTGTATCAAACTATTATAATAAATAAATTTTTCTAAAATAAAAAAATTATAATTTTTTATCATTCTATTTTGGGTATAATTGTCAAAAACTAAACTAATGATTAAACCGATCATACTACTAAATTATTAGGTTACTTTATTTTTTTATTAAAATTATTATTTTTAAATTTTAATAATTTATTAATTAGTTTATACCTATTATCTATTTATATATTACAAGTATTTATTAAAAAATAATATTTTTAAATATCATATAATTATGAAAAGAAAAAAATAAATGAATTTATAATTATTGTTAAATAAAAATATAATTAATTTAAAAATGAGTGAGTTTAACTAAAATTAAAATAAATTAAATAAAAATAAACTATTTGATTAAAAATATCTTTATGAATTATATTATAACTATTGGTGTCGAGTCCTTTTTGTCTTTCTCATAACCGACTAAATTAGCAACTTCCGGTAGTTTATCTTAAAATGATTAAGTACAATAAGTTTTAAAGGAAGGAGTATTTTTTGGGTTGAGCCAAATAAAATTGATCTAACCAAAATCGAGTTTTATGGGTTGATTTCTTGTGTTTTTTATTTGGATATTTTTTTTTTTTTCTGAAAGAAGAAGGTCAATAACCCCAAAAGAGAAAAAAGACTAACAAAATAGCAACAACAACATACAATCTCTAGCTCTAAGAGAGCCAAACCATTAAAGAAAAAGTCTTGTAAAATAACTGCAGGAGGATTATCGTAAATTTGCACACCATGATGAAGATCATGTCCAGCTTAGCAAATTTATCTGCCACAAAATTAGCCTCACATATAGTGTGACTCCAATGCACTTGGTTGATATGGCTAGTTAAAATTTTGATATCTTGAATCAGCAAAGAATAGAGATGATGAGATGGACAAGACTCCTTGATGAAGTTAATAGCCATGCTCGAGTCCGACTCCACAACAATACAGTTTATGCCATTAAATATTGCAATATGAAGACCTTTAATAATGTCCCATAGTTCAGTATGGATAATTGAGCAACTTCCTAGATTATACAAAAACCCTAACAAACCTCTCTAAGTGATCTCGGAATACTCTGCCACAAGCCACATTATTTGAGTAAGCGACGTAGGAGCCATCTAGATTGAGTTTAAGGAAGTTCTCTTCAGGTGGATGCCAATTTATCAGATGGACCTCATCATGAATATTTTTCCTGGAAACAATATTATGCTTCCTTACTTTGATAATATCCAAGCTTCTGACTTTGATAGATTTGGCCACTTCTCTAAGATTAAAGATTCTACTTTCAAAGACAAGCTTATTTCTTGAGAACCACGTGGAGGTTATAACCACTCCAAAACTTGATTGACCAATTATTGGCATGTTGCAAGTTGTTAGTGAGCCAATCCATTCTATTATGCTGAAAGAAATTCTAGTCATGTGTTTGAACCCTTAAAATATGCCAAACAGCTCTTGCAAAATAGCAATTTCGGAGAACATAAAAAGAGCTTTTGGTCATGTGACTATAGCATAGACAATTAGAAGAGGAAGTCATATGTCTTATATTCCTTTTTGCGTTGGTAAGGATAGCCTGTCACAGCTTAAAATGAGCCATAACTGTCGTTTAGGAAAATCGTCCCTAACGGATTTGAATATAAGATAAATAAAAAGGTTACAAATACTTTTGATAAATTTACCGTTTTAAAAATGAATAATTATATATTTTTAACAAAAATAAAATATAGATGGATTCTGCCTATGACATATGAAACAGATGACGTCCAAGAACTCAACAAAGAATAGATACCTGTTGCAGATCATTAATCTTGAATAGAAAACTCACATAATCAAATATTTATTCCTGAAAAATATTTTTTTTTTAAAAATAGAGTGAGTTTTGTAACCCAATGACTAGACAGTACATCTATAATTTACATGAGATCATATAAACATTATTATAAAAATAATTTTAGTTAGAAAATAATAATTTATATGAATGAGTGAATCAATAAGGGAGTTCTCATATAGAAAGCAAATCAAATAATCCACACTTAGGCGGCTCCACCTCTAAGGGTAGCCCTTTCCTCTTGTGTGTCCGTACGGAATAACAGATTCAACGTGTGGCCTACACGTTAGGCTAGCAACGCCCCTGCTAGATGAGGTCTGAGCCAAATGCATCTAGGTTAACGTCATAACTGTCGTTAACTACAGTTTTCTAATACAAGCCTCCCAAACCAATTCAAAATATATAATTTTGAATATAACGAATTCTTCGGTCTTTCAAACATGAGGTATTAAATTAAATAAAATAATACTTTCTCATCCAAGTCATAGTCAATCATATTTTCTCAATCCTAAGGCATTTTAAATATATTTTACAATTTCAAAATAAACAAGTACCAAAAAATACTTCAATGTTTCAAAAAACACATATTCGAGTAAAATCAAATGTTTTAAAATAATATAAAACTTCTTCAAACATACATATAGTCCCATAAAAAATATATAAAGTCTATTCACAAATTGGTCCTAAGGGACCGAAGAGACCAAACCAGAGTGCTAAGATAAAAGGTGAGGAAGGTTAAAGTAGAATGGAATGGAATAGCACAAAATTTATATCAGAATAGTAACAACAACTTCAATTCTCACTGCAGCAACATCAACAACAGCCCTAGTATCAACAACATGGAACAACCACAGTAACAATGGCAGTGAATCCAATAGCCTACGATGGTTTAAAACTAAGCAAAGACAGAAAGGGACATCAAGCAGGATAGGATAGAGTCAATAATAGAGCTTTATGGCAAGACAAGGTAGAACAAGATTAGTCTCACCAAAGGAAATAAGAGGATGGAGCATTAGCTGCTCCGGTGACCCCCACCGGCAATGACAGAATTGGCAGAAGCAAAGCTGAGCTAGGGAAAACTTGCAAAGTTTTCGGCGGCGGCTTCCAACGACGTAAGCGCGATTCCTGGTGACCAAAGGCGTAGTGGCGCAGCTTGCGACAACGACGGAGGCGTACCAACTCCCCCTCCTCGCGAGACTATCCTCTCTCTGGCTATTGCATTTCTCTCTCCTCTGCAAGGTCCTCTCTTTCTCTCTCTTCGAAGCTCCATACCCGTAACCATGACCGCGACGATGAAACTCCCCGTCAAGTGGCAACGACAAGGCACGGCAACGACGAGATGTCGTCCCCTTCCTCTGTTCTGTGTGTCGCGTCTTTCTCTTTCACATGCGGTGGCTTCTTGTGGCGGTGAAGGAGTCCTCGAAGATGGAAATGGAAGCTCTTGCTGCGGCAGAGACGGTCTCCAGGGGCGACGGCGGGACATCACCTCCTCTTTTGGATGTATTCCTTTCTCCTTCCCCCATTCTCTGTTTCGATCTCCTTCTCCCTTTCTCTTCCTGATCTGCAACAACGACGACAATGACAGTTGCCAGCCCCGCTAACGTCGACCCTTCCTCGCCTTTCTTCTTCCCGATCCTCACCCTCTCTGTTTCTCCTCTGTGTGTGTGTGTGTATGTAGCGTGTGAGATGAGAGATGAGAGTGTTTGAGTTCATTTTGAAATTAAGGTTAGATTTAGAAAAAAGAGGAATAAGGGTAGTTTGATAGTTTTAATAAAAATAGGAGATAGAGTAGTAATTGAAAATCAAAATTAATTATTTTTGAGAATACTATTTATTTGTAAACTTATCAATTAGTTTCAAATAACTATTCTAATTTAGCAAAATTAGAGATAATTTAATTAATTGTCTTCGTTTATAAAAGTAAATTTAAATATCTTCAATAGAATTATTTATATAATAAAAAGTTCAATTTAATAAAATAAAACATAACTCATTCATAATTTAAATTTTCTGAAAATAAGAGATGTTACATAGCGTCATGGGCTACCACTAGAGAAAAAAGAGAATTATTTTTCGGCCTTTCCACTTCCAAATCAGGTTAAAGATCTGATTCTATGCATCAGGGATATTTTGCAAAGAGTAATAAGCGAATTTCAAAGAGAAAACTCCATCCGCAGTTAAAGGCCAAATGAGTTGGTCTCCTTCTTTCCACAAGGATAACAAGGACAAGGCAACAATATTCTAGACAGCAGTGTCTAGAAGCCAATCCTTTGGCTTATTTATGTCCCAGTACCATGAAACAGAAAAGAAATCCATAAGAGAATGACTATCTTCATGAAAATCACTTACCTGAATAGTTTAGTTACCCCAATGTCCTAAATTTGGGACTCAGTTATGCTCTCAACAGTCTATACTTGATCCATTTGCTACTCTTAAAATGGACTTCTTTTGAACGTCATTCCAAGAAGAACAAATGCCTTTTCCATAAGCTAGACTCATTGATTCTTCAATATTTGGAATAATATCGTTCCCATATTTATATTTAGCTCTTAGAACTCTGGACCAAAGAGAGTTTTTCTTTTCAATAAGGCCCTACCAAACTTCATCATATACACATGATTAAGATATTTGGCATGCCGAATCCTTAAGCCACTAGAATTTTTTGGGTTACTAACTGTTCTCTAATAAATAAGGTAAACCTTTCTGAATTGCTCTATTTCACCCCAAATGAGATTCTTAAGAACTGAAAATTGATGGTTTAGAAGTTATAGTAAACTCTTTTTGTAAGTATAGTTCCTTCCAATTCGCGCGGTCGCGTCAGGCACACGAACGCGTCACTCTGATTTCTTCCATTTCGCGCGGTCGCGTGAGCCATGCGACCGCGTCACTCCTCGCTGGTCATCTCCTCAATTCCTTGTGTTCCTTCCATTTTTTGCATGCTTCCTCTTCATTCTCTAAGCCATTCCTGCCCTATGAAGCCTGAAACACTTAACAGACAGATCAAGGCATCGAATGGTAATAAGAGAGGATTAAGATTAGCTAAATTAAGACCAAAGAAGCATGTTTTCAATCATAGAACTAAACTAGGAAGGAATTGTAAAATCATGCAAATCCTATGAATAAGTGGGTGAAAAGCTTGATAGAACCACTCAATTAAATACAATATAAACCATAAAATAGTGGTTTATCAGGTTCCTAGATTTATGATCAATAACATTACAAGTAAAAATAGGAAGGATATCCATTTGCATCATATAATAAGGAATAGAAGATAGGACAGATTTCACCAGGTAGTTTGGCCAGCAACAGAGAGGAAGGATGCTTTCCAGCTATTAAGCCTTTTCATAATTTTTGCTTCAACCTCTTTATACGTCTCATTCGCAACTTTAGAGGAATAATAGGTGTGATAAACTCCATTTTTATCATTTTAAATTGTATGAAAAAGTATGGAGTTTATCAACTGTCTGACAAAATTTCAACTCAATTAATTGAGTTTTTCAAATCTTGCTTCCAGTGAAGTTGTTTGTGAAAAATATGCTTTTTTATGCACCTAATTATTAAACTTTTAATCTCTTTTTATTCCATTCGATGCTGTGCTCAGGGTCAAGGTACATCAACATCCTTGAAGGATCGAAAATAATGGAGCAAAAGAAGCGAATTCGAAAAGCAATTCGAAAGAGAAGCTATCTGGCAACTCACTTAAATGGGCTTTTCTTGCCCAAATGAGAATCTCACTTAAACGAGATTTTCTCGCTCGAACTAGAATTGTGCTTAAACGAGATGCTCTCGCTTAAGTGATATTTTTTCGCGTGCGCGAGATTTTTCCGCGTGTGCAAGACGACTCCACGTGTTAAGTTAATGAAACATGTGCACCCTTATGTTTTGGGCTTTTTAAAGGCTCCAATAACTATTTTCTGTTATATTTTGAAGCCAAGATGAAGAGGAAGGAAGCAACACTTATACACTTATTCATTTTACACTTTCTTATGTTTTTAGTGTGATTTTAGAGAGAGAAGCTCTGATTTCTCTCTAGAATCCCTAGAATTTTACCTAATTTGCTTGTTTTAGGTTTTAGTTTTATTTAATTGTAGTTTTGCCTCTTGTTTTCTTGTTCTTTTATTATACTTCTCTTAGAATTATAGTGTTAGTTTGGCTTCCCTCCATTTTACTACTTTATGAATTATGTGAATTTATGGTTTATATTAATGAATTGGATGTTTTATATTTTATTCATGCTTATTTGAGTTATTATTATCAAATTCTTATAATTGATTGTCATAATTTTTGCTATTTCTTGTCATTTATGAAGTTTTATATTTATGCACACCAACTATTTAATAAAATACTTGGACTAGTTATATAGTAGATTTTCTCCTTCTTGGCTTGGGGTTGGAAAGTTAGGCTGTAAGAACCGCAACGAATCAACCGGTTAATTAAGTGAATTAATTGCCCAAATTAGATTCCGAAAGATTAGAGAGAGAATTTGAGGATTTAAAGGTGATTTTTGGACTCCGTGGGTCTTTCTGAGTCAGAAAATGTGCTTTCTACGAAAAACCGTAAAAAATTGCGAACCGGCAATTGAACCGGTTGAACTGGTTCAAGTCTGCCTGGTACCGCACGAGAAAAGTGAAAACCATCAAAAACCTTAGAAAAACATTAGAAATGGAAAACTGGGGTTTAATTTTAAAGGTTTGGCCCGAAATTAGGCCAAACGGGCTAAAAACGCTAACGGGACTAACGGGTTGGACCGAACCCAAGTTGGGCCCAAACCCAACATATAAATACACTTAAATGAACCTATTTCAGCCACTTTCACCCTCATAACCTAAACACAACAGCAGCTGAAGTGAGGAGAGAGGTGAGAGCTTTCCACCATTGTTACTATTCACTTCAAACTTCCCAAGCTCATATCTTGAGCTACGGAGCTCCGATCGCCGCACCGTTTGCGGCTACGCGTTCCTTGTGAAGAGCTCTACAAAACCCACCCAAGAAACTCTCAAGGTAATCACGAAATCCTTCCATTTCTGCTCTTCAAAATTTCGGGTTTTATTAGAGTTTTGGGTTAAATGGGTTTTTGTGATTTTGGATGTTTAGGTTTGCTCTAATCCTTGCTTAGCTTTGGATTTGCGTTGTCAAATCTGTTGGGAAAGGTAAAAGCTCTTAAACCTTTGTGAGATTATGCTTATGTTGAACCCTAGGTTGATTTGTGGTGATTTATATGTATATAGTTTGATTATTGTGGCTTTGGGAGCTTTTGGAACTTATTTGTGCTTGTTGGAGTGGATTTGAAAGCTTGGATTGTGGTTGGAAGCTTGTTGGTGCTCATTTTGAGTTTGGGTGCACAAAGAGAATCGGCCAAGGTATGGTTTCGGTTTCCTCTATGTAGTATATAATATTCATGGACACATAGGCTAGTGACCAATAGGATAGGTTGAATTAAAATGATGGTTGGTATACTAAATATTGATGAATTGATGAATGTTGAGTTGATTGTGATGAATTATAATAATATGATGATGTTGAATGATTGTATGGATTGGGAGTTGGTTCTTATAATGATTGTAGTGTTATGATTTATGAAATGGTTAAATTTATTTGTTTTCAACTATTTTGCCTTTTTAACAAGGTTGTAAGCTTCTATAACACCATTTTAAGACATTTGGGCCTAGTTTTGAGTATTAGAACATGGGATATAAATTAAGGGCTCTAGTACATGATTTTAAGGTAAATTAGAAAATGGAGGCCTAGGTTTCTGGCGTGCTGAGAATGGTTTGACGTTAGGTGAAGGATGATTGGTATATGAGATGAGGAATGATAAAATTTTGGTATTTGGAAACTGAGTTATAAAGGGACAGTGGTTGAGATGAGTCGGGGACTCGGATTGAAGTGATGGATCTATGTATGCTGAAAATACTTTTGAAAACCATTGAAATAATATTTTTACATGATATTTTTGAGACGATATGCGCCTGGTAGGGATGGTGGTTAATCCCGCCTGTCGAGGTAGCGGCGGCGGCGTAAGGACGGTGGATCATCCCGGTTGCGCTTAGATGTGAAGTCGGTGGCAATAGATCCCGCTCGCATCCCTTCGGATCATCATAGCGTACCAGCGCAAAACCCTGGATAGTGATCTGAGCACTATATCTCGGGGGTTCCCACACCATGAATTCGAAGGTCAACATCTCCATGGAGATGTGTCGGGTTGGCAGTTGAACCGACAATGTGATATCACAGCCAGTAGGGCAGGCATTCATCATATGCATTTCCTATCTGCTTGTATGCTTTGTCTACTTGTAATGGTTTGCCTAATTGAATAACATGCTTACTTGCTATTTGAATTATTTGCCATATATGTTACTACTTGTGCTTTACTTGCTTTGAACATTATCTGTGTTTTCTGCTGGGATTGAGGAGGTTCGGAAGGCGGTGGCAATGGGATCGCATGGAGGATCGGTTGGTGAAGGCTGTGAAAGCAAGGAAGGCCCATCAAAAGGAACGCAGCCCAAAACCTAAAGGCCGAAGAGGCCTAGAAAAGGCGGTTCCACAAAGATAGAGATAAAACTACCAAAGATAAGATAAGATAAGAATATCTTATCCAGGGAAGATCACGGCCAACTACTATAAATACACTGGAGCACCCAGGTATGGCATTCATTCCACATTCTACACATATCTGCTTGGACCCATGCTAACTTAAGCATCGGAGTGTCATTGCAGGTACAACCACCAACCACTCTACATATCAAGCTCGGGTCCCTGAACCCCCACCTCGGGCCTTTCCAGATGACCGAGCTACACGTTTCAGGTAACCCCCGGAACATATATTATGTATGAGTTTAGAATTGTCGTAATCTCTGATTAACCTTGGCTTTACGACGCGAGGTAAGGCTTAGGCTAATTAGGGTGTTACATTTAGTGGTATCAAAGCAGTTCGTCCTCGTGAGCCTGAGGGATGGACCGATTGTGCTTCATTGCATACTCTGTGTGTCTTTTCTTTGATGCTATTAGGTTATCTATTTGATATATGCATAGCATGCTTGTTTGTGAGTACCTGTTTGGGTTAATTGAAGCACTAGACTTTTGATTTTGAGACTGATCACCTTGATATCTATTGTTTGGTGTGGACAGGAATCCTACATGGCTACTCGCGGGCGAGGTCGAACGCGTACACGAGGAAGTAGGAATGAGCAACCAGCTGACAATCACGCCGAATTCATGGCGGCGATGGCGAATCTCGCTAACACCATGGAAGCTAATGCTGCTGTGACTCTGCAAGCAGTGCAGAGATTGGGCCAACCGATTGGGAATGGCAACGGAAATGGGAATGGCGAAGGGAATACCAATGATAATGCTGAGGGTAATGGCGATAACACAGGAGGAGTTCCGATGACCTTGGCGACGTTCCTCAAGGTTCATCCGCCAACTTTTCGAGGATCCACAGATCCTATTGAAGCGGACCACTGGTTCCAGGCTATAGAGCGTGCTTTACAGGCGCAACATGTTCCTCTCAATCAATATGTAGAGTTTGCCGCTTATCAGCTAGCGGGAGAGGCCCAGCCCTGGTGGCAAGCTGAGTGTCGTTTGCTACAGCTTCAGAACGCCGACATTCCATGGGAGGTGTTCCAAATGGCTTTCTATAAGAAATACTTTCCTGAGTCTGCAAGGGAAGCAAAGGAGATGGAGCTAATGCAGCTGAAGCAAGGTTCCATGTCTGTGGCAGAGTACACCAACAAGTTCGAAGAGCTTTGTAGGTTTTCTCGGGTATGTCAGGGTGACCCGGAGACTTTCGAGAGCTGGAGGTGCATTAAGTACCAAAGGGGCTTGAAGGACAACATTATGACTGCTGTGGCTCCTATGGAGATCCGTGTCTTCTCCGACTTGGTGAACAAAGCAAGGGTAGTGGAGGAGTATGCCAAGACAGTGGCGGCATCTAAGGACACTCATGGAGGGAGCTCTAGTCGTGGGCGTGGCAAGTATTTTCATCCTAGAGGACAAAGCTTCAAAAGAGGGGGATATACTCCTCAAGGCCAAGGGAGCTTCAGAAAGAACAATCAGAATCAGTTTCAGTATGCTAAAGGAAGAGGAAATCAGAGTAAGAGTTATCCGGATTTAGCTTGTGATCGTTGTGGACGTTTTCACCCTTATGACTCATGTAAGATTGGTTTAGGTGGTTGCTTCAAGTGTGGGTTACCTGGCCACATTGCGAGGGATTGCCCTCGTGGGAGGAATCAGAATGCGGGCCAGAGTCAGCATCAAGGTCGAGTCTTTGCTGTGAATGCCAAGGATGCTTCCAAGGCGGATCCTTTGATGAAAGGTATATGTCTAATTGGTGATAAATCCTCAGTTGCATTATATGATACTGGAGCTTCGCATTCGTTTATTTCATTTGCTAAAGTTGAGGAATTAGGCTTGAAAGTATCAGAGTTACCTTTTGATCTACATGTACATACTCCGCATCAAACAATTATGACTAGGTCAAGCTGTAGACAAGTAGGTTTCAAGCTTGAGGGTAGAGACTTTGTACACGATTTGATCTGTTTACCAATGGTGGGGCTGGAGATGATTTTAGGGTTTGATTGGTTGTCGAAGAACCGAATTTTGTTGGATTGCTTTGAACGGACAATTCGATTTATGCCGGAAGGAGAAAATGGAGCAGTGGTAGCTACAGGGTATTACCTGAACTCTGTAATGGTGCATTATAGTGGGGAGGAGTGTCAGGGTTATATTCTGTTGGCTGTCAATGCGTTGGGCGATGCCCAGAACTTAGATCAAATTCCGGTGGTTAGAGATTTTCCAGAAGTGTTCCCGGAAGATATCCCCGAGTTCCCACCTCAAAGGGAAATTGAGTTTACGATTGAATTAGTGCCGGGAGCCGGACCAGTATCGATTGCACCGTATAGAATGGCTCCTATAGAGCTGGCAGAGCTAAAGACTCAGTTGGAAGAGCTTCTGAATAAGAGGTTCATTCGACCGAGTGTATCACCGTGGGGAGCGCCAGTTTTATTGGTGAAGAAGAAAGATGGAGGGATGCGTTTGTGTGTGGATTACCGACAGTTAAATAAAGTGACAGTAAAGAACAAGTACCCGCTGCCAAGGATAGATGACTTGATGGATCAATTGCAAGGAGCTGGAGTGTTTTCCAAGATTGATTTGAGATCCGGTTACCACCAGATAAGAGTGAAGGAAGATGATATCCCTAAGACTGCCTTTAGAACTCGCTAGTGGCCCAAAGCACTCTGTCTTCCAGTATTACCACCGGATACATTCATGCCACAGACACATAATTGGGTGAACCCTTTCAGATTGTGACTCAGCTTTGCTAGAGTCCCCAATTAGAGGTGTCCAGGGTTCTTAAGCACACTCCTGTTGCCTCGGATCACAACTTTATTATTTTTTTTTTTCTTTTCTCTTTTTCCTCTTTTTTTTCGAAATTTTTTTTTTGTATCCACTGCTTTTTTTTTTTGCTTCAAGAATCACTCTAATGATTTTTAGATCCTCAATAACAGTTCTCTTTTTCCTCATTCTTTCAAGAGCCAACAATTTTTAACATTCTCAAAACAACAAATTCAAGAGACATATGCACTGTTCAAGCATTCATTCAGAAAGCAAAAAGTTTTGTCACCACATCAAACTAATTCAACTAGTTTCAATGATAAATTTCGAAATCCTGTACTTCTTGTTCTTTTGTGATTAAAGCATTTTTCATTTAAGAGAGGTGATGGATTCATAGGACATTCATATCTTTAAGGCATAAAATTTCAATTTTATTAATTATGAATTAAGAACAAGACTCAAAGATGAATATAAGATGAGACTAAAAAGTAAAAATAAAATTAAAAGAAAAAGACGCAAAAACATAGGCTCCTAATGATAGAGGTTTTCACAGAGTTAGGACTCAACAACCTTGATTTTGAGAAGTGGATGCTCCCTCACTTTGAGACGAGAGCTTTTGGCGTTTCAACTCTTGGAGATCACGCCCCTGCTTCTCTTGTTCCTTCAGCAATTTGCAGAGCATGCAGTTCTAATTCTGCTGTTCTTCCTTCAGTTGCTCCATAGTCCCTTGCAACTTGGTGATAGATGCTTCTAGGCTGGTCCAGTAGTCAATTCTTGGGAATTCAGGGAGGAATTCCTGCGCCCTCCTCTTGATAGAGTTGTCTTGCATTTGTCCTTCCATTGACTTCTTGGTGATTGGGTGTTCAATGGGTATGAACTCATCTACTCCCATCTTCACCCCAGCCTCTTTACAGAGCAAGGAGATCAAGCTTGGATAAGCCAATTTGGCTTCAGTGGAATTCTTATTTGCAATTGTGTAGATCTCACAAGCAATCACATGATGAACCTCCACTTCTTTTCCAAGCATAATGCAATGAATCATCACTGCTCTCTTGATGGTGACCTCAGAACGGTTGCTAGTGGGCAATATGGAACGCCCAATAAAGTCTAGCCAACCTCTTGCAATTGGTTTGAGGTCTCCCCTCTTGAGTTGGTTTGGGACACCCTTTGAATTGGTTATCCACTTAGTCCCAGGGAGGCATATGTCCTCTAGAACTTGATCTAACCCTTTATCTGCTCTCACCATTCTCCTATTAAAGGATTCAGGATCATCTTGCAGTTGAGGTAGTTTGAAGATTTCTCTTATTTTGTCCAGATAGAAGTACATAACTTTCCCTCTGACCATGGTTCTGTAGGTATGGTAAGCAGTTCCAGTCATTCTCTGCTTATCTGTTAGCCACAGATTTGAGTAGAATTCCTAAACCATGTTCCTTCCAACCTTTATTTCAGGATTGGTTAGAACTTCCCATCCTCTGTTTCGAATTTGCTCTTGGATCCCCGGATATTCATCTTCTTTCAGATCAAATTTAACTTCCGGGATCACTGACCTCAGACCCATTATTTTGTGATAATGGTCTTCATGTTCTTTGGTTAAGAACTTCTCTTGATTCCAAAGATTCTTTGGATTAGTCTCTTTCTTTCCTCTTAAATTGGTTTATTTTCCCTTAGGAGCCATGATTTTGAAGAATCTTGGCTTAGTGATCACGGAAAAGCACACCAAACTTAGAGGTTTGCTTGTCCTCAAGCAAAAGAAAAGAAAGAAGAGAGAGAGAGGAAGAGAAAATTCGAATGGTGTGGGGACTGAGGGGTGGCAAACGGTTATTTATAGAGTGGGGGGGAGAGATTTTCGAAAAAAAAGAAAAATTTGAAAGGAGATTTGAGGAGATATGGAAAGAAATTGAAAGAAGGGTGAGTTTTTGAACAAAATTTGGGAATGATTTGGAAGGTTTGAAGAATGATTTTAAAATTTTTTTGAAAATTTGAAAGTGAATGATGAGAGATTGAAATGTGTTTTTGTAGAAAAATATGGGAAAGAAAAGGAAAGTTTGAAAAAATCTGAGTTGAAAACAAAATTGTGGTCCCCTCACCTTTCTGGCGTTAAACGCCCAGAATGGCACCCATTCTGGCGTTTAACGCCCACTTGATGCCCCTTTTGGGCGTTTAACGCCCAGCCAGGTGCCCTGGCTGGCGTTAAACGCCAGAAATCCTTTATCACTGTGCGTTTTTCTGAACGCCCAGGATGCTGCACACCTGGCGTTAAACGCCCAGAATGGTGCCCATTCTGGCATTTAACGCCCAAAATGGTACCATTCCTGGCTTTCTATAAGAAATACTTTCCTGAGTCTTGGTGCACGAAATTGCAATCACACTTTTGCAACTCCGCACAACTAACCAGCAAGTGTACTGGGTCGTCCAAGTAATACCTTGCGTGAGCAAGGGTCGATCCCACAGAGATTGTCGGCTTGAAGCAAGCTATGGTTATCTTGTAAATCTTAGTCAGGATATCAGAAATTATCAGGATTGATTGTGAAAAGCAAAAGAACATGAAATGGTTACTTGTTTTGCAGTAATAGAGAATAGGTTGAGGTTTTGGAGATGCTCCATCTTCTGAATCTCTGCTTTCCTACTGTCTTCTTCTTCAGACACGCAAGGCTCCTTCCATGGCAAGCTGTATGTAGGGTTTCACCGTTGTCAATGGCTACCTCCCATCCTCTCAGAGAAAACGATTGCATATGCTCTGTCACAGCACGCGGAATTCAGCTGTCGGTTCTCGGTCAGGCCGGAATAGAATCCAGTGATTCTTTTGCGTCTGTCACTAACGCCTCGCCTGCTAGGAGTTTGAAGCACGTCACAGTCATCCAATCATTGAATCCTACTCAGAATACCACAGACAAGGTTTAGACATTCCGGATTCTCTTGAATGCCGCCATCAGTTCTAGCTTATACCACGAAGATTC
>NC_029781.3:72919152-72924185 GCF_000817695.3 Arachis duranensis
TGTAGCTCCAGAAAATCCATTTCGAGTGCAGGGAGGTCAGAATCTAACAGCATCAGCAGTCCTTTGTCAGCCTTCTTGTCAAAGTTTTGCTCAGGTCCCTCAATTTCAGCAAGAAAATACCTGAAATCACAGAAAAACACACAAACTCATAGTAAAATCCAGAAAAGTAAATTTTAACTAAAAACTAATAAAAATTTACTAAAAACTAACTAGATTATACTAAAAACATACTAAAAACAATGCCAAAAAGCGTATAAATTATACGCTCATCAAGTCTGCAAGGAAAGAAAAGGAGATGGAGCTAATGCAGCTGATAGCTTGCTTCATACTAACAATCTCCGTGGGATCGACCCTTACTCGCGTAAGGTTTATTACTTGGACGACCCAGTGCACTTGCTGGTTAGTTGTGTGAAGTTGTGTAATGCCATGGTATTGAGCCACCACGTGTTTGGAGCCATTACCGGGGATTATGAGAGTTGTGAAAAAGTAATGTTCACAATTTCGCGCACCAGAGATCCGTGTCTTCTCCGACTTGGTGAACAAAGCAAGGGTAGTGGAGGAGTATGCCAAGACAGTGGCGGCATCTAAGGACACTCATGGAGGGAGCTCTAGTCGTGGGCGTGGCAAGTATTTTCATCCTAGAGGACAAAGATTCAAAAGAGGGGGATATACTCCTCAAGGCCAAGGAGGCTTCAGAAAGAACAATCAGAATCAGTTTCAGTATGCTAAAGGAAGAGGAAATCAGAGTAAGAGTTATCCGGATTTAGCTTGTGATCGTTGTGGACGTTTTCACCCTTATGACTCATGTAAGATTGGTTTAGGTGGTTGCTTCAAGTGTGGGTTACCTGGCCACATTGCGAGGGATTGCCCTCGTGGGAGGAATCAGAATGCGGGCCAGAGTCAGCATCAAGGTCGAGTCTTTGCTGTGAATGCCAAGGATGCTTCCAAGGCGGATCCTTTGATGAAAGGTATATGTCTAATTGGTGATAAATCCTCAGTTGCATTATATGATACTGGAGCTTCGCATTCGTTTATTTCATTTGCTAAAGTCGAGGAATTAGGCTTGAAAGTATCAGAGTTACCTTTTGATCTACATGTACATACTCCGCATCAAACAATTATGACTAGGTCAAGCTGTAGACAAGTAGGTTTCAAGCTTGAGGGTAGAGACTTTGTACACGATTTGATCTGTTTATCAATGGTGGGGCTGGAGATGATTTTAGGGTTTGATTGGTTGTCGAAGAACCGAATTTTGTTGGATTGCTTTGAACAGACAATTCGGTTTATGCCGGAAGGAGAAAATGGAGCAGTGGTAGCTACAGGGTATTACCTGAACTCTGTAATGGTGCATTATAGTGGGGAGGAGTGTCAGGGTTATATTCTGTTGGCTGCCAATGCGTTGGGTGATGCCCAGAACTTAGATCAAATTCCGATGGTTAGAGATTTTCCAGAAGTGTTCCCGGAAGATATCCCTGAGTTCCCACCTCAAAGGGAAATTGAGTTTGCGATTGAATTGGTGCCGGGAGCCGGACCAGTATCGATTGCACCGTATAGAATGGCTCCTATAGAGCTGGCAGAGCTAAAGACTCAGTTGGAAGAGCTTCTGAATAAGAGGTTCATTCGACCGAGTGTATCACCGTGGGGAGCGCCAGTTTTATTGGTGAAGAAAAAAGATGGAGGGATGCGTTTATGTGTGGATTACCGACAGTTAAATAAAGTGACAGTGAAGAACAAGTACCCGCTGCCAAGGATAGATGACTTGATGGATCAATTGCAAGGAGCTGGAGTGTTTTCCAAGATTGATTAGAGATCCGGTTACCACCAGATAAGAGTGAAGGAAGATGATATCCCTAAGACTGCGTTTAGGACACGCTATGGACATTACGAGTTTGCGGTAATGTCTTTTGGGTTAACGAATGCACCTGCTGTTTTCATGGATTACATGAACAGAGTGTTTAGTCCCTTTTTAGACAAATTCGTGGTGGTTTTCATAGATGACATCTTAGTTTACTCTAAGACGGTAAAGGAGCATGAGGAACACTTGAGGATTGTACTGCGAATCTTAAAGGAGCAGAAGTTCTATGCTAAGTTGTCAAAGTGCAAGTTCTGGAAGGAGGAAGTAAAGTTCTTAGGCCATGTGGTGAGTAAGGGAGGAATAGCTGTAGATCCTTCTAAAGTAGAAGCGGTGATGGAATGGGAAAGACCGACGACTGTGACGGAAGTCAGAAGCTTTTTGGGTTTAGCCGGATATTACCGGAGATTTATCGAAGGATTTTCCCGGATTGCGCTACCAATGACAAAGTTGACAAGGAAAGAAGTGTCGTTCGAGTGGACGTCGGAGTGTGAAGAAAGTTTTCAAACGTTAAAGCAGAGATTAACTTCAGCACCTGTTCTAATCCTACCGGAACCGCGTGAACCGTTTGAGGTATATTGTGATGCTTCTTTGAAGGGTTTGGGTTGCGTGTTGATGCAACACCGGAATGTGGTGGCTTACGCATCGCGTCAGCTAAGACCGCATGAGGTGAATTACCCCACTCATGACTTGGAATTAGCGGCGATTGTGTTTGCATTGAAGATTTGGAGACACCACTTATACGGAGTAAGGTTTAGCGTCTTTTCTGATCATAAGAGTCTCAAGTACATGTTTGATCAGAAAGAGCTAAATATGCGCCAGAGAAGGTGGATGGAATTGCTTAAAGATTATGATTTCGAGTTGAGTTATCACCCTGGAAAGGCGAATGTGGTAGCAGACGCTTTGAGTCAGAAATCTTTAACAATTGTTTGGATGAGAATCAAAGAAGAAGAACTAGTGGATAAGTTTGTAGATCTTAAGCTGGATATTAGTGAAGTTGCCGGAAGAGCTTGTTTGAATCAGTTACAGATTTCAAGCACGTTTAAATCAGAAATACAAAGGGCTCAGCAAGATGAGCAGAAGTTTCAGCAATTGTTTCAACCAGTTGGTAATAAGAGACGCGAAGAATTCACTAAGGATGATGAAGGGTTATGGAGATACAAGGGAAGGATTTGCATACCAGATGTTGGGAGTTTGAGGCGAGACTTGCTGTTGGAGGCTCACAACAGTGGGTTTTCTATTCATCCCGGGAGCACGAAGATGTATTATGACTTGAAGAAGATGTTCTGGTGGCCGGGGATGAAGGGTGATGTAGCTACAGTGGTATCCAAATGTTTGACCTGCCAGAAAGTGAAGATAGAGCATCAAAAACCGTCAGGAATGCTACAACCACTTGAGATTCCTCAGTGGAAGTGGGAAGGAATTGCTATGGATTTTGTTACCGGTTTACCGAGGACTAGGTCGGGGTTTGATGCGATTTGGGTGATCGTAGATCGCTTAACCAAATCCGCTCATTTTCTGCCTATCCGACTAAACTGTTCTATGGAGGAGTTGGCAAGATTATACATCAAGGAGATAGTGAGGTTGCACGGTGTGCCGTCAAGCATAGTATCGGACCGTGATCCCCGATTCACATCAAGGTTTTGGGGAACTCTCCAAAGAGCTTTCGGTACAAAGCTATGTCTTAGTACGGCGTATCATCCACAAACAGATGGACAATCGGAAAGGACTATTCAAACGTTGGAAGATATGCTGAGAGCATGTGTGTTGGATCAACCCGGGAGTTGGGATCGTTACATGCCATTGGTGGAGTTCGCATATAACAACAGTTTTCATGCAAGCATTGGGATAGCTCCGTATGAGGCTTTGTATGGACGAAAGTGTCAGTCTCCACTTTGTTGGTATGAAATTGGAGAAGTAAGTGTTTTGGGTCCAGATTTGATAGCAGAGACTACTGAGAACATTAAGAAGATTCGTGCAAGGATTTTAACTGCCCAAAGTCGACAGAAGAGTTATGCGGATCAGAGAAGGAAACCCTTAGAGTTTGAAGTGGGAGAACATGTATTCCTTAGGGTTACACCGACAACTGGGATTGGAAGAGCAATCAAGACCAAGAAGTTGAACCCAAGATATATAGGACCGTTTGAGGTTTTGAAGAGATTCAGTCTAGTGGCGTATCAAGTAGCTTTGCCACCTCATCTGTCTAACTTGCATGACGTATTCCACGTGTCACAACTCCATAAGTACACGTCAGATGTGTCTCATGTGTTAGAGCCTGAGTCAAAAAATGTATTTTATGTGAAAAACCGGGAAAAACTACGAACCGGCAGTTGAATCGGTCAAACCGGTTCAAGTCTGCCCGATACTATGCGAGAAAAAGTGAAAACGGTCAAAAACCTTAGAAAAATATTAAAAGTCGAAAACTAGGCACTAATTTTAAAGGTTTGGCCCAAAGTTGGGCCAAACGGGCTAAAAACGCTAACGGGTTGGATCGGATCCAAGTTAGGCCCAAGCTCAACATATATGTGGGCTCATTAGTGAACTGATGGGCGGAATTCACTACCCTTTCCCAATAATATTGATGAATCCGCTCTTGGCAAGCACACCAAAATTATCGTCAAGCATTAACCCACAGTGGAGTGGGATCGTATCCACAAAGATTGGTAGATTTGAGCAATTTTAATTAATTGGTGAATTAGTCAAGCTCAACAGAATAAGTCGTAAGTACATAATTATAAATGGCAGAAACATAAATGGCAAAGGAATAAAAGAAAGAAATAAAATGCAGAAATGGAAATAACAGGAATGTAAAGGGGAATGGGATTTTGCAGAATGTAAGTAAAGCTATAAAAGAATGGGAGAGATAAGAATGGGGGAATTCATTGAGATCAGGAGATATTGTCTCTTTAGATTAAATCCAGCTCATATCCTCTTCAATCATGCAACTCATTGACCTCTTGGCAATCATGATTGATTGAGCCCCAATCTCTTGGTGACTCAATCTCTCATATCTTGATCAATTGCCAATTCCTTGGTCTAATTGCTCATGAAGAGAGATATGCTTGGTCCCTGATTATACCACACATCATCATAGGTCCAAGTAGAGGGAGCATTGTATGTCACCATATCCAAACACCAAAACCCAGATTCTACTCAAGTGTGAGAAGGGATTTCTAGCATG
>NC_029781.3:72925591-72938104 GCF_000817695.3 Arachis duranensis
TGCTTTAAGTTGAATCTTGTGATGGATATGAAGCTTAGGATTGCCTTTGGCGTCCCGGGGTCTTATATCCTATATCACTGGGAACTGTTACCATACTGAGAACCTCCGGTTCTCATACCATATTGTTGTTGTATTTTTCAGATGCAGGTCGCAACCCACCTCGGTGAGTTGCTTTGGTTGGTGACAGGAGCGGAGAATCTTGGGTCATTTTGGAGTTCTTTTTGGTTTATTTTGTTTATACATCTCTCCTTTTGTATTTTGTTTTGCCTAGAGGCATGTATTTGAGAGAACAAAACTTGTATAAGCTATTTTCACTGTATGGTTTTGTATATCAGTATATGGCTAGCCGGCTTAAACTCCGCGAGTCGTGACTAGTTCCCTATGATATTATATACTTATCTTTTGTTATATCTTCTGTGTTTCTTATGCCTTAAGCTAGTAGCTCCGTTAGTACGTTTGTGCTTCAAAATTCTGTTTTTGAGCTATATCTTTCATCGGGCTTCTAGATTATGCTATTCTTTCCATATATATATTATGTATGAGTTTAGAATTGTCGTAATCTCTGATTAACCTTGGCTTTACGACGCGAGGTAAGGCTTAGGCTAATTAGGGTGTTACATAGGCGACCTTGAGTCATTGATGTCCAAGTTGATTGATAATTTAGAGATATTAATTAATCTTTTTTTCCATTAATGCTAATCTTTTACTAATTCAATTAGTAAGTTGGTTAGAACTTGTGGATTAGGATTAATTAAGTCTAATTGACTTTCCTCAATATGTAGAGGTTGACAAATTTGGGTCGCTCTTTGTAATTATCATGTTGTGGTTATTGACAAGGATAGAGATATTTAACCCTTAATCCTTGCTAAGATTTGATTCAACCGGTTCAACCGTGGTTCAACCGAAATAACCGTTTTATAATAAATAATAAATAAAATATAAATAAAAATACTAAAACATAATTATAATTTATATACCAAAAAGAAGAATCGTTATGCTGGCAAAAACCATACAGCTTTATGATGTGTCAATGCTTTGATCTCATTTTCAAATGCCTTCCAATTGAACTTATCCTCCACATCTGATTCCATGTGAAGTTTTTTTCACAGCAACAACCATACTTAAAGACAACCCAGCCTTGTAAACGGATCCTTGCCCTCCAACACCAATGAGATATTTGTCATCAAAATTATTAGCAGCTTTAATGATGGTTTCAAATGCCATTTTTCCATCATGAATTCATGACTCCATATGGAAAATTGTTCTTCTAGTTGCATTCCTTTGAAACACCAATCACACAAATTATTAGTGCTAATACTCCAAAGATAAGAAGCAGAACCAATAACATGACCTTGTGACTTTTGTCGCTAGCACTGCTTGGGGATGGCACCAAGCCAGTGACATTACAACCTAAACTTTTATTATTTTTCAATGATTCAATTAAAGCATGAAGAAAGACTCTGTTATTTAGAAGAGGCACATCTAACTGGTTGTATGATATGTTGATAAAAGTTAAGCTTGACCTGCCATTAAAATTAGATGGAATTGTGCCAGAAAAATTGTTGCGAGAGAGATTCAACCACTGCAACTGCTTCAATTCTCCAAGCACTTTTGGAATTGTTCTATTCAACAAATTCCCACTAAGATCAAGAGAATAGAGAGCTCCGATGAATTGAAGTCAGAGGGGATGCTTCCTTCTAGTTTGTGTTGTTGCCCAAGTTCAATTCCAACAACTTAGGTAACTAAACAACTTCACCAAGGTTCAAATCAACAATTACCAGAACAAAATCAATCAATTAATAGAATCAGAGCATATTAGAATCAATATTCAAGACCATCAATAATCCTAAATTAGGGGTGAACGCGGATCGGATCGGATCAGATATAGTCAAAATTCCGATCCGATCCGCACTAAAATCAACGGATCGGATCAAATTGGATCCAATATCCACAGTTTTTAAGGTTGGATCCGATCCGCACATTTATGGATCGGATCGGATCGGGTATCGGATATATCCGCAAAACACAAAAAATACTTTTAAAAGCTTATTTTTATTAAAAAATATAAATAAAATTTATTTTTCTATTCTTTTAAATATATTTACTCTTAAAATAATATTAAACATACTTTTCTTAAATAATAAATTAAAATAATACAACATATATGATAATTATTAGTTGAAATAAAATATAAAAAGAATATTTACTTATTTATTTCTTTATTTTTGCGGACACGCGGATATACAGATCGGATATGCCGATACCAAAACAAAATTCACAATCTGATTCGATTAATCTGTAGATCCGATCCAATCCGAAAGCCTTGCAGATCGGATCCATATATGAAATTTTCGGATCAGATTCAGATAAACACCGCGGATATGCAGATCGGATCCAATCCATGAATACCCCTATCCTAAATCACAGTAATGACTAATGATAACAACAATTGAAGAAGCAAGACGAAAAATCATAGATTAACTAACCAATTAAAAGTTTAAAACAATAATTACAGTTAAAAAAAATAAAAAAACCTTCTAAAGGGAGCAGAGGTTATAGTATCGTTGTGAAAATCTAACTCGATCGAGCTTAGTCAAGCGGGAAGATGAATGTACTTACCCACTCAATCAATTAAGGAACGACAGTGGGGCTAACGCGGTGAAATAGAGGCGGCGTGGCGGGACAGTGGCTGCGCGATGGAGGAACAAGGCGAGACCAGTTGCAGCGGCGATGGTGGCTTCGAAGTTCGAACAATGATGGAGACGACCGGCTTCGAGCAAGGTAGTGGCTTCGACGACGGTGGCTGGACGGAGCAGGTGTAGGAGTGAGGAAGGAGCTCGAGTTGGAGAGGAAGGAGGAGGAGTGTCGCGTGAGTTGGAGAGGAAGCAGGCATAGTGCTTCGTTTAGATTTTAGGGAAGAGGTTCACATTTAATGAGTTAGAGTTTCCTACAATGAACGAAACGGCGCCGTTTGGTGAAGATTTTTGAAAACCGGTTGGATTCCTGTTCGGTTCGATCGACCGGTTTTTGGCCTGTTCGACGATTTGATAACGATTTTTGAATTTAGCAGTTATGGCTTTTAACCGAACCATCTTGCTCACCGGTTCACGGTTTGACCGGCTGGTTCAAACCGATTTTCAGAACCTTGGTCTTAATGGCTCCTAGTTTAATTTCTTCCTTACTTCTTTAATTTCTTGCTATTTAATTCCTGTTAATTGTGATCCAAACTCCCTTTTTTCCATAGCCAATAATTGAGCACTCGATTGTGATTTCAAGGGAGAATGATCAGGGATTAAAAGTCAGGGTTATTGATTTGAAACTCTGTGACACTTTTACTAAACTTTGAAAAGTGGTGAATTCCAGTTCAGAGCTACAACGAATCTTGAGATTTAAACTTATGATATTCTAAATTGGTGTTTAGCGCTCATCAAGTTTTTGACGCCATTGCTGGGGAATTGCAATGTATGCTTGTTATTGGCTATTGTTAATATGTGAATAGTGTGAATAGCTTTCTTTTTACTTGTTTTATTGTTTTTGCTAATAGTTAGGAGTTTGTTTTTTTTTTTGCTTCTTTATATCCTTTGTTTCTATTATGCTTTCTTGATATTCTCATCCTTGTAGTTTTGAGTTATATAATTATAAAAATGTTGTAGGAGATCACTATTATTATGTGTAGACATTATTGTTATTGTTGTGTGTATTATCGTTACTGTTACTATCATCATCATCATCATCATCATCATCATCATCATCATCATCATCATCATCATCATCATTATTAATTTTTCTTCTGCAGGTTACCAGAAATCTATTGTCCAAAAAATTTGGTGAAATGATGGAGGCCTGAAATCCACACGTTTTACCTTCCAATCGGCGAGGTAACTATCACCCTAGAAGACGTCACACATATACTTGGCCTACTAATTAATGGGGACTCCATGACGGGCACAACAGACAGTAGTCACGAGTTCTTGGTGGATAACTACGTAGTAGTTTTTGGTAGGTAGCCCGATCCTAATGATCACACGTTGGGGAAGGTAAACCTAGCATAGTTTCGGCAATGCAAAGATATCGAACTATTAAATACCCAAAAGTCGATCGAGTGGTATGTCCGGGATGGCATATTCTTCTTTCTTGGAACTTTTGTGTTTTCAGACAAGTAGACCACTTCTGCCAATTCGAGGAGGTTACCTCTTCTTCGAGATTTTCATCAAATTTGACTTACAGTTGGGGGCAGCTAGTCTAGAACATTTATACCGGTCGTTGTATTGTACATTGCGAAATGACTGTAAAGAGATGGATGACCCACTTATTCTGCTTTTTGTTTGGGTGTGGGAGCATAGATCGTAGATGGCACCCGTTTTCACAATGAGCTTCCAGTGAGTGGCGTTTCAATTGAGCAATGGTAATGGTTATCGTCGTTATTATTATTATTATTATAACCATTGTAAACTGATTTGGGTGGAGTCGTTGGCGCCGACTAAGAAATTATAGTTGAATGTCTACGGCGCAATTTAGGCAACAATTAGATAACATGGGTGTGAATAACCTACGTTTTAACAATTTCTGCTAAGAATTTTTCTATATTTAATAATTGGGTAAACCACCAAATTGCACTTGAATAATTTTGTCACTGACAAAAATGCACTTGAATTTTGTTATTGACAAAAATGCTCTCAAATAATTTAAAAACGCAACAAAAATACCCAACATTAAAATCTTTTATAGATTAAATTTTGAAACATTTTTTGCAAGCATGATTAGAAAAATGAAATATTTTTATCTTTAAAACTTGGTGATTTTTCGCTAAATATATATTTTTATTTTTTTTGTCAACAACCAATAATACTTTTAAAAAATCACAAAAACATATAGTTAGCGAAAAATTACCGAATTTTAAGAATAAAAATATCTCAATTTTCTAATTATACTTGCAAAAAATCTCATCAAAATTCAAGCTCTAAAGCATTTTTTGAGAAATACATATTTAATATTGAATATTTTTGTCGCGTTTTTAAATTATTTGAAGGTATTTTTGTCGATTACAAAATTTGGGTGTATTTTTATCAGCGACAAAATTATTCAAGTGCATTTTTGGTAGTTTATCCTTAATAATTTGACTGATTGTCATCGTATTTATCGATGTGCAATTTGTGTGGCTGCCATATAAGGGATAGCCGACAGCAGAGCCGCATATACCTCAAAAGGTAATTCTAGAAATACACCGCATCGTATTATTTGAAGAAAGTGAAAAATTTGCTCTAGAAAAAATAGCCTATTGCACGTTTCTTTTGTACGTTTCTTTCTATTGTTATCTTTATTATTGTACGTTTGATTTTATCTTTGGATGTTTCTTTTTATTCTTGTCTTTATTGTTGCATGTTTGATTTTAGATTTAGACGTTTCTATTTGTTCTTATCTTTATTATTGTAAGTTTGATTTTGCTTTATTTTAACGCATACATAAAAAGTACACATGCTTAAATACGTAAAAAGGTTAAATAAAAAAGTTAACATACATAAATATATAAAGAAGTTACATAAAAAGAGTAAAAAATACACTAATTTTCCTAAATCCTATTGACCTCGAGCAGAGCTTGGAACTGCGGGTTGAGGACATCGACTACGGATATGTCTCTTAATGTTCAATTGGCGATCACCTTCACTCCATCGTATCTAGGCCCACGTAGATGGGTCACCCATCAGTACAAACTCAGCTCTATAGACCTCGGAAATTTCGGACATGTTGTACACGTCATGTACTATAATTGCCAATCAAGATGCCAATTGACATAACATGCAAGAATGTGGTGACATGGAAGTCACTCGACCTGGAAATGACCACAATCGCAATGTCGTTGTCCAAGATTAACAATGTATATAGAACCATGTCACATTTCACGAACCTCAAACATCTCATTGCGCCTGTCGAGCTGGTTGACAACTATGTTTCCTGCATATCGAAAACTTTCTTCAACTCATTGAGTGGCAAATTTCGAATAACAATATATCTTTGCAAATTAGTAAAGAAAAACTCCTACAGATCTACTGTCTCACCCTCCACAATGGTAAAAGCACTTGGCACAACGTTTTGGTTGTCGTCTTATGCAACTGCAATTAAAAGTGCTCCTTTATATTTTTCGTAAAGGTGTGTGTTATCAATCTGCATCAATGGCTTGCATTGTCTAAATGTTGAAATACACAGATAGAAGCTCCAAAATACTCGATGGAGAACTATAACACCATTCACCTCCTCACTCTTATGATAAACAAGTAGAGTTTTGATTTAAACACGAGACCTTGGCAACTTGGCGCACATTGTTTTTAACCACATTGATAGAGTTTGGTAAGAAACTTTTCAATAACTGAAAATTTTTGCAACGGAATTTTATTTTGCTAACCAAGCCTTGCGATAGCATATAGTGTAGTTGAACCTGTATTGAACTTCTGCAATAATAGATTTTACCTTTATCGATGGGTCTAAATCAACTAACGACTTGATAGCCTCTGCAATTATGTCTGAGTCCAACTTGGCATGATCTTGTGAAATCGTTTCCATGGTGCACATGTGTTTGCCATTGTATCTCCTAGTCTCCCAACAACCTTTCTTCCGATTCAGGCTTGCTCAGATAAGCCAATCGCATCCTATACCATACCCCTTAAATTTTGCGTAGAATGTCTGCAGCTCCGACTCACGCATAGTGTAATCAACTCCTCTAAAGATAGTGTAGCTTTTGATTGTAGAGATCACCGACTCTCTAGAACCAAATTCTATTCTAATACTAAACTCACCATCTTTCCCTGCAACATTGTCTTCACCTATGAAATGCAAACCACCATTAGTCGGTCAAGGCTAAATAAAGAAATGGTAATAGTAACTTCAATTAATAAACATAACATAACCAAATTTTGCATACTCAGAAAATTACGGAGCATGCATGACTGCGAGATCCAGAGTTCATATAAAAGAAGGAACACCAAAGGGGGGCTGGTTGACAACTACATCTGCTTTATTTTGCACCGCCAGTTGCTTGCCTCGTCTTTGTTAATATTTTTGTCATCGACTTCGTAGTTAGCTTCGAATTCCTCTTCATTGTCGTTATCTTCTTCCCAATCTATATCCCCGAGTTCATCCATATTCACCTCCTTGCCAATCGCATCCAGCCCCAAATATTGTTCAAACTCAACGTACAACTCTATCATTGGCACGTGAAATCGGGTTTATTGATGAATATAGAACATCTGTTGTATACATGCATCGTCAGTGATGGATATTATTTGAAACTATATTAGTCCACTAAATACTTGTACATAATTTATGTATAAAATGTTTCTCACCCTCTTTGAGATGTGACTTTTTATGTTCTCACAAAAATCATTCGCAATTCTACAAAACTCATGGTGCATGGAATAGCAAAAATAAAATGGACACTTACAAATAAAAGCCACTCCCTCGTGTGTGTTTGGTATGATCTCACCGTTATAATACACTCACAAATTTATAATACCTTCTATGGCCTCAACCTCACTTCACTCAATTTTTTATACTACTAATTGTCACAAAAAAAAATTGCTAATATAAAAGAGAGATGAATGACAATGATATTTATAGGTAAGATTCTCGGATTAAAATATTTTATTTAATCAAAATATGACCTACACTTTACAAAGCACAACTTGTGTTTTTGTAATTTTCATAATAAAACAAATTAATATTACAAAATGCATCCTGCATTTTGTGAAGTTCAAAATGAAAAAAAAGGGGTAAAACGCAACCTGCGTTTTTCAGGTTGCATGTTTAAAAATATTAAAATGCTAACTGCAATCTACGTTTTGTAGGATTGAAATAAAAAAAGATGAAATTAAATCACAAACTGTGTTTTACACTGACATTATAGGGTGTGTTTGGAATTCATGTTGGGGAATAGAATAGCCCGTTTGAGTGTCTTGAACGTCCCATTATTATGTTTGGCAACTTTTTGGAACCCTTAACCCAGAAGTGCTTTTACCTCTGAACGTACGTTCACGTGAAGCTAAAAATTCTAACTTCTGCGTTCACGTTGGGAAGGTTAATTACCATTGGAGGAATTAGGTAAGAAATTTATTCCATATCTACCAACTCTACCCTTCATTTCTTCTATAAAAAGAATGCACATAACCACATAATTTTACAGCAATTCTTTGTATGCTCTTCGTTACAAATTTTTTTTCCATCAAACTCTTTCAGATTTATTTCCATTACTGTCAAGGTAAAGATTTTAATTTTTTCTTATTATTTTTAGTTCTTTCTTTCATATTTGATTTTTATGTTTTTTATTATATTTTTTATTTATATGATAAATATTTTTCACATTATGTATTAAAATATATTTTGTCAACTTTTATGTTATTTTAATTTAGTAAGTAAATATTAACTTTATTATAAAATAAATTAGGAAGATCTATTCAAATATCTAAAATAAAATAATAGAATAATATAAAAATTTATTTTAATTGATGTCTCTTTTAGTAATTTTTCATCTAAAAGTGATTTTGAGTAGTATAATCCAAACAACATTTATTTTACTATAATCCAATTTGATATAAAGATTGTCAAACATAAATCACGTTAACACAAACTTACTTTTCATCAAAATCAAGTTTGCAAAATCAATTTTATGCAAACTCCCGTTTATAAACTGTAATCCAAACAAACACACATAGTAGTATAAATACTTTATATACATCCATCTCATTGTGTAATACTAATATTTTTTTATATGTAAAAAAATATATTTTTATATTTAAATTAAATAAATATAATATTTACAAAAATACGTAAATAGTAGAGTATTTATCAATATACACAATATGTTATATCTCGGATATGATGTCAATCATCACATTAAAGGCACATCTCGAATACTGAGTATCCGAGTTCTAACAAAAAAGTTTAAACAACATCCCAGTTGCACCCGGGGTAAAAACCAAAAGCAAGAAACAGGTACGGAGTACCCAAGATACACTCAGATAATTTTTGGGTTCAATACCTGAGATATGTGTATGGATACTATATTATTCTAACGATTTAACTATAATATTACATACTTGTATTACTCTATTCGTATGGTTAAACTAAAAATATTCGTTTTGAAAAAAATAACGATTTAAAATTTTTAATTAAAAAATTAATAATTTAAAATTTTAAAATTATTCAAGATGTGTGCAAACCTTTTCATATATTGTTATAATATTTTAGACAGTGCAATGTTGGTTTGATTTTTATTTTTTCATTTCATCTAATTTTATTTAAATAATTTTAAAGTTTAAAGTTTAAAATTTAGATAGTAATAATTTAGATGATTATAACTAGTATTTTTACTCGTAATAAAATTACGGGAGTATACATTTTTTAAAATTAGGATTCACTTTGTTCTGACAGTATATATTATGCATGGCACAGAAGATTATAAAATTAAACTACTTTTACAAAAAAAGTCGTAGATTGACAAAAATCTTTGACTAAGAAGACCAAGGTATCTATAGATAAAAAATCAAATAATAAGATTTTTAGTTATTATTTTTAAATAAAAAGTCTAATTTTTTATTAATAATTAATTTTAATATTTGTTAGCTAAAACTTGAAACAATTTAATGTGTATACTTTTACATTTAATTAAGTATTAAGTCTGTTGCACAAATAGAAATAATTAATTTTTATACTTGTTATTTAAAAATAATATTTTTTCTCTTTATATATATAAAAATATAATTAGATACTAGCATAAAAATTATATTGATAGTTATAAAATTAACTCAAAACTAATTTTTTTTTAAAACAATTGGATCTTGATTCTAACTTTTAATTATAACATTAGTATTCTCTCCAAATTATATGTAATAAATATTTGAAGGAAGAGAAATGAAAATATAGATTAGAAAGATAAGCGGTAAAAATTTAAAACTAAATAAAAAACTAAAAAATATCTATATAATAATAATAACAATAATATTTTTTATTTGAATTATATTATTTTGTTAATTTTGTTTTCTGTAGAACAGAAAGGTAGAAAAAATTGAGAATGAGAGAAAAGAGAAAGAAAGATAAAGATGAAGAATGAGAGTGAGAGTTTGTTAATTTTGGAAGAAAAAATATATTTTAATTGTAACAAAAAATATCATATGACATATTTTGATTTGTCAAATTACTAATATAAAATATAAATTATATATAGAGTAAAAATAGTGGAAAGAAATAGAAAAATGGAGAGAGATAGATGAGAGAATTTAGAAAGGGAGTTTATTAATTTTGAAAAAAAACATATTTTTGCTCAATTTTAATAATAGAGTGTCATGTGACACATTTGATTATTAAATTAGATAGTAATATATGATACATAATATAGGTATATTTCAATTTCAATTTTAATATTTTAATTTTAATTTTAATGCAATTAAAGAATGTCATGTTGCACATTTTGATTGTTAAATTAGTAATTAGTCATTGATATTAATAATGATATATAAAATAGATAGAATGGTCGAAGGAATGAGAGAGATAGAAAAAGGAAGATGGAAGAGTGGAGAATCTTTTAATTTTGGAGGAAAATATTTGATTTTAATGGCAATGAGGAAGTGACATGTGGCACATTTTGGTTGTAAAATTAGTATGGAGGAGGAAAGAATTATTTAATTTTGGAGGAAAAGATTTAATTTCAATTATAAGGAGGGAGTGACATGTGGCACATTTTGGTTGTAAAATTAGTAAGGAAGAGAAAAGAATTTCTTAATTTTGGAGGAAAAGATTTGATTCTAATTGTAATGAGAAAGTGACATATGACACATTTTGATTGTAAAATTAGAAATATATAATAGATTTAAATTAACAATTTAATTTACTCTATTAAAAATAAATATACTTATATTATTGTACTTATATGGTTATTTATGAATACTGTCAACTTAATTTTTTAAATTTTTTTAAATATAAGTACAAACATTAAATGAATATTTGATAATTAAAAAAGTACTATATTTAATAAAATTATTATCTCCTAGATATATCTGTATGAATACTATCATACTATATCAATGTAGAATATGGCATTATTAGATTAAGTCACGAGTATAACCAATTTATTTTTATACGCGCATAACTTAACTAATAATGTCATTTTTTTAAATTAATTTGACAGTACTTATAAATAATTAGTATAATAATACGAATATATTTATTTTTATTGGCTTTGTAACAGCCCAGACCAACCGCTAGCATGATATTGCCCGCTTTGGCACACAAGGTCTCACGATTTTGCCTTTGATGATAGGGATGATAGCCAAAGCTCTCCACACTCACTCGTCAAAACGCGTCATGCTAGGGAGAGATATCCACACCCTTATAAGGCATTCTTCATTCCCCTCCTCAACCGATGTGGGACCTTACAATTCTGTAACAGCCCAGACCACCTGCTAGCACGATATTGTTCACTTTGGCACACAAGGCCTCACAGTTTTGCCTTTGACGCTAGGGATGATAGCCAAAGCCCCCCCCACACTCACTCGTCAAAACACATCATGCTAGGGAGATGTATCCACACCCTTATAAGACATGCTTCGTTCCCCTCCCCAACCGATGTGGGACCTTACAATCCACCCCCTAAGGGAGCCCAGCGCCCTCGCTGGCACATCGATCCGGGCTTCAGCTCTGATACCATCTGTAACAGCCCAGACCACCCACTAGCACGATATTATCCGCTTTAGCTCACAAGGCCTCACGATTTTGCCTTTGACAATAAGGATGATAGGCGAAGCCCCCACACTCACTCGTCAAAATGCGTCATGTTAGGGAGAGGTATCCACACCCTTATAAGACATGTTTCGTTCCCCTCTCCAACCGATGTGGGACCTTACAGGCTTAAATTAAATTATTAATTTAAATTATAATTATCTAAATTTTAAATTCAATATTTTATATTTTTAAAATTTAAAATTATTTGAATAAAATTAGATGAAATAAAAAATAAAAATCAAACTAACACAGCACTGTCTATAAAGAGGTTTTGTACATATTTTGGATAATTTTAAAATTTTAAATTGTTAATTTTTTTAAAACAAAAATTTTTAATTAACTATACGACAACAATAATACAAGTATGTAATCTTATAATTAAATTCGTTATAATAATATACGTATCCTCCAATATGAGACTATATAATGGATACTGAACCTAAAAATTATCTCAAAGTGTATCTGTACTCAGTACCAGTTTCTTGCTTTCGTTTTTGGCTCATTTTTTTGATATGCCACCAGGGTGTGAGTTGTGCTTGGTTATGGCTAACACAGGTGTTAGACACGGGTGTGGGACAGGCTTTTCTGAACAATGGTAGGAAGAAATCAGACCGTCTGATTTCTTTGTTCTGAAAAAAGTTGACCACCAATCGAATGGTCCGAGTTATTTGAAGGGAGAATTTGAATTTGGCCGGAGCTAATCGGACCGTTCGATTAGTGTGTGTGTGTGTGTATATATATATATAT